>NW_028080118.1:2093705-2366714 GCF_014824575.4 Sturnira hondurensis | reverse complement strand
TCTAAGGTCCGAGAGATGTGTTATGAAGTATTACTGTTGTACAGAACAGCCCTTATTTACCCTAATATTAGCAGAACACTCAAGTGATAAATTTTATGTGATCTGTCTAAATGGGGGTTATAGAGCTTGGGTAGTATAGCAAAGGAAAGCACATGAAGTATAGAAAATCAGCAAAACACTGTGGAGGAAGGAGCAGTGGGAACCTGACAGGTAGTACAGTATACCCAGCCAGGATTAAAAAACCTGTACAGAAAGAGGTGGGATACAAAGATATTCTTGAAATGAAAAAAGGAGTAAGAATAATACAAAAATAATAATAATACACCTCAAAAGACAACTACGCAACGCACAAACAAACAATCTGACACACACACACACATGCAAAAGTCAGGAGAAAAGGGGAATAAGCGGAAAATTTGGGAAGAGCAGCAGGACTAAAACCGGACAAAAAGGAGAGGAAATGAGGGACAGAGTATTGAAAGATAGAGCAACAATACAGTTTACAATATATAAGATTAATTACAAAAGAGGTTGCGAGAGAAAAATAAAAAATAAAAAATAAAAATAAGAAAAATTAAAAATAAAAATAAAAAAAGAAAGAAAAAAAAGGTGGGGAATGGAAAACACACACACACACACACACTAGAGAAGGAGGCAAAAAGAAAAAAAAAAGTAAGCACTCTTCCTTTTTTGGTTACAAATTGTCCAAACCGGTTTTTCTGGTTGCTGCGTCTCTGAGGGCAGGTTTGCAGGCGCTCGCTAGCAGGCTGCTGATTGGTCTGTGGTCTCGCACAGCCCCGAGAAGCTGCCTGTGGCCCTCGGTATCCGGCACCGTCCTTCTCCGCGGGACCCAGGTTTTCCCAATAGAGACTTCTCCACAAAGCCTGTCTCTCAGCCCAGCCCAATCCCAAAAGACCAGCAATGACAGTGTCCCTCTTAAATCCCTCAGGCTGGCGGGCTGGCAGGCTGGCGACCGCAGTGTCCGCAGTTGCCACCCTCTAGGTTAACCCAAGCCGTCGGGTCTCTGTCCAGCACCAATCTGCCCGCCTAGACGGGGAGGGGAGAGTCAGTTCTCTCCCGAGGAGTGCGCTGCCAGTCCACCGGACGCCGCCCCTCCATCGTTCACCCCGTCACCCGCGCCTTGGCCCTGGATTCAGACGGGGCTCCTGTTTCCCCCTGATGGTGCCAGCCCCCTTTGCACGCCAATTCTCGTTGGTACTCACGCTCCACCAGAGTTCGCCTGCCCTGGGAGGGCCCGGGCTGGGCGCAGCCCGCAGCCTCCCGCGGGTGCGCAGCCGCTTTTGTCTTCACTGGCCTTCTGGATTCCTTGCCGACCTGCCACTGTTTGTTCCCTCCGTTACACTCTCTGGTCTCCTATTTTCATAAATGTTGGGGAACTGTTGGTTGATTATGCTATTCTTCAGTAGATCTGCCCGGATTTTCCATCAGATGCATGAGAGCTGGGTTCCCTAGGTGCTACTCCATCACCATCTTAACCCTCCTCTCCATCATTCACTTCTTGATGTTCTTCTCTGTACACATTTCAGTTGAAGCTCCCAGGTCTCTGCTAAGTCATAACCCTGATATTCATCTTTTAAAAATGTGTGACATCTTTATCCATTGCCCCATTTGCTATTCTCTTTGTTCTTGTGAGTTTATAATGTTTCTATTGTTGTGTATCATAATTTTAGTGAAATTTCAAGGAGTAGAAGTAAAAACAAGAATTCATTTTGCTATGATGAATTAAAAGTTGCTTATTAAATATCTGATGAGTGTATGAATAGAAAACCAAGACCTGGTGAAATTATTAAATATTATGAAGATATACAGCTGTTTGTTGACTATGGCTCCAGTTACACTTCATGTATTTTAAGTTTTTAGTCCTTAAACTGTGTAAGACTGACTGAGAAATACTAACAATAGGCATGGTATTAGGGAAAAATTATCTATTGTTATCTAATTGTTAACTTTTGCTACAGATAAACTTTCAGTCACATGCATTTAGCTCTGAACCAAGATATTTGGTACTACTGATTTTTACACAAATAGAAACCTTTTGAGAAAAAGAAGGCATATATTGGTATCCAAAAGTTGGAGCAATCTGCTCAATGTTTTATGTCAAATCATGGTATGCCTAAAAATTGAAATCTGGCACTCTAACTCAGAGTTTCTTTCCTCTCAATATATTCTGAATGCTCTCAGAAGACCAGATGTGGCTGCAGTGATTTCATTTGCATTATTATTGGCATTTCCCAAAAGGAATAAGCAATGAATGAATAAACTAGAGTGGTGGGAAAATTGAAGATTATTTTATTTATTTAAAAGACAATTGTTTTAGTTTTATCTAACACAAATTGACATAATTATTTATTACAATGTTAATATTTTGTAATTAAACTTTGCCACACTGCTGCATCACAATTAAAGTTAAAATGCATCCTCCTTCAAAACGATGCTATAAATGTTGGACCCCAGGTCCCACCCACACTGAGGACATATAAAGAGCCATCTTCAGTGGCACTGCCCAGACTAAAGTCATCTATATCTCCTTCTCTATTCAAGGACAACCTCAACAGCTCACACCTCAACACTATGTTCACTATGGTCACTACCATGGTGGCTGCAGCTATGGGTGCTGTGGCTACAAAGGCCTGGGCTGTGGATATGGCTGCTGTTATGGCTGAGGCTTCTGCAGAATGGGCTGTAGCTATGGCTGGCTAAGGCTACTACTATTAAGGATATCATACAAGACTCTTATTCTCTACACCTCTACTTCAGAATTCACCAATTTAACCCCGCATGTTCTCCACCCTGCTGATGTCTTGCCTTACAGTGCCCTCTGAATCTGATATACCAAACTTTTCCTTTTCTGTATTTAATTCATGAGAATAAGGAGAATATGTAATTCATCCTCAGTACTCCTCTATGGTCAGATATTATCACAAATCCTGTCTTTTCATTTTCATGAAAGAGTCATTTCTATGGTTTCTTAATAAATTTGTTCAATCTGAAATTTAAAAAAATGTTGGATCCCAATTACCACATTATTAAGTATAATATATATTTTCCCAAATATATACGATATTACATGATAATTTGTATTATACATATATTATATATTACATGTATGATTTGTAGCCAAAATTATAAAATATTTAGTGGCTCCAGTAGGAGGCATTTATATCAAGTGAATTAATAATATACCTTTTAAGGATCTTTTTATATTTTAAATAGATTTTCTTCTGGTCATTTATATCATCTGAGCACTATTATTTAATTACATCATAAGGCTATTTATGTATGTGATGTGCTCTGAATATTAGGCTGTACTTCATTTATATAATGAACTAAATGAGTCTTCCATGGCTGGTAGTTATAGTCATTTTCTTATCTTTCTACTCAGGACTTTTTAGGCAAATATAATAGAAAGGAAGGAACATTCTGACCTTAAAAACACAATACGGTGTGTTCTTTTTGATCTGGAAGATTTTTTCAGTTATTAAAATATACAACACATAGTAGGATACCAAGGTGAAAGTTTATTTTCTAAATGTCAGGGATAGAATGAAATAAAATTAATATAATTGTTTAATAAATTCAATAATTTATATATGGCTTTACTTCTGCTATGTGAATATCACTACAGTTATTATCTTACTTTATTCAATAAGTAATTTAATGAATATTCCCTGAGTATCTGCTATGTGCTAGGAACCATAAGTATTGGGAATTGTGTGTTGAAAATCATATGGAGATATGGCTTATATCTTCATGAATATTACATTATAGTAAGGAGACTAATGAGAAACAAGTAAATTATTAAACAAGAATGAAACAAGATAGATTCAGAATCAGGGGATAGTAAGTCTTATAAAAACATTAAATCAGACTAAAAGAATAGAGAGTTACTGTGATGGCAGGGGTTATAATTTTTTATAGGGTGATCTTGGAAGATCTATGAAGAAATGACATTTGAATAGACCTGAATGATAAGAGATTATCAGCTATGTAAAGATGTTAGAGAAGAGCTATCTATGAAGGAAAAGCGTGAACAATATGTATTGATTAAGAACAAACTGTAAAAAACTGATATAAATTGCAAGACTGGTATTTGAGAAAAAATAGAAAGCTTTTTCTGTATTTTATCATGTCATTTAAATAGATGTCTCATAATCTCAGAGCTAAGATGGAGATATGCAAACTAGGAGCTTGTAAAATTAGGTAGATTAATTACTGGTGAATAGCTGTGGCCGGATGTTTCTGATTAAAGAAAGAATGGCACCATGGGACACATTATCTTGTGCCATGATGTAGGACTTTGGTTTGGTCCTTGTTACTAGAGATATTAATAATACAAATGAAGATACAAAAATAATATTTATTATTATTTTTCATTTAAATAATTTTAATGAAGTTATAGTTGACGTATAATATTATATTAGTGTCAGGTTTACACCTTGGTGATTAGACATTACATAACTTACTAAGTCATCAAGCTGATAAATCTTGTACCCATCTGATACTATACACAGTTATTAGAATATTATTGACTATATTTACTACACTGTGCTTTACATCTCCATGACTATTTGTGCTTCTTAATCCTATTATTCTTTTCACCGATCTCTCCAACAGTAACTGTTTTTTTCTTGCTTTTTTAAATTGTTAAATATATTTTATTGATTATGCCATTACAGTTGTTCTATTCCCCCCTTCATTCCCCTCCACCCTGCACACCCCCTCCCCCCACTTCCCCCCTTTAGTTTATGACCACGTGTCTCAAGTTCTTTAGATTCTATATTTCCCACACTGTTCTTGCCCTCCCCCTTATCTATATTCTACCTACCATCTATGCTACTTATTTTCTGTACCTTCTCCCCCCTTCTCCTCCTCCCACTCCCCTGTTGCTAACCCTCCATGTGATCTTCATTTCTATGGTTCCACTCCTGATCTACCTGTCCTCTTAGTTTCCTTTTCTTTTAGGTATGGTTGTTAATAACTGTGAGTTTGCTGTCCTTTCACTGCTCATATTTTTATCTTCTTTTTCTTAGGTAAGTCCCTTTAACATTTCATATAATAAGGGCTTGGTGATGATGAACTCCTTGAATTTGATCTTATCTGAGAAGCACTTTATCTGCCCTTCCATTCTAAATGAAAGCTTTGCTGGATAGAGCAATCTTGGGTGTAGGTCTTTGGATTTCATGACTACAAAGGAGTTCCCATCAGACTGTCAGTGGATTTCTCAAAAGAGACCTTACAGGCAAGAAGGGGCTGGAAAGAAGTATTCCAAGTCAAGAAATCTCTTGCTGTTTAAGATTCTCTTTGTCTTTAGCTTTCTGCATTTTAATTATGATGTGTCTTGGTGTGAGCTTCTTGGGATTCATTTTGTTTAAAACTTTTTGTGCTTCTTGGACTTGTGTACTTATTTTTCTTCACCAGGTTAGGAAAGTTTTCTGTCATTACCTATTTTTGCTTTAATTTTTTTAATCTATCAAAAGGCCTACTTTAGTGACATGCTATCCCAAGAAAAGAACCCAACACTCCCTTGTCTTTAACATATATGAGCAAATGATCAGCCAACTCGTATTTCTATACCCCTGAACATACATGTGTCTTTATAACAAAACCATGGGGCTCAGGTGACTGCTACTGCCATACATGGGTCTTCCTGTTAACCAACCAGTGTCCATGAAGGGCAGGCAGGACACAGAGAAACCCTTAAATGGTAGTGAGGGTTTAACAGCCCCTAACAGCTAATTTTTCAAGTATCTCTGCCCTCACCCCCCCCCCATTCAAAAGGAGCCTTTTTCTAAGCAGACGACTCACCTCAAATTTGGCCCCTGGTGACCAGAATGGTTTTTCTCCTTTAGAAAAAGGACACGTATCAGCACACCCATATATGTATTTTTTGTGTTTTTGCATTTAAATACAAAAATACTACTCTGATTTGTGTTACACAGGGAGGACCAAGGAATGAGAGTTTTTTTCTTCTAAAGTAGGGCTATCCATCCCATTCCTTTATGCTGAGCCCATCTTGAAGTGAGGGCATTTAGCCCCAGGCCCAGGAAGCACAGCACAGAGAGAGGCATCTTCCTGCCTGACTCCCACACTCCCCTCTCTCTTAATTCTCACTTCCATTAGAAATCTGGTTATAGCCTTCTAAGAAATGGAAGCCCATTCTGTGTCTCTGCCCCTCCTACCAGTCTCAGGCTGGTTTCTTTTTTAAATACCTGTTTGTAGGACTTTCCTTAAGCTAGACTTTAGGCTATTCTGGATGATGGTTGTTCTGCAGTTTAGTTGTAACTTTGATGTGGTTGTGTGAAGATTTGAGTCCACATTTACCTATGCCACCATCTTGACCAGAAGTCCATCAACATTTATTATTTTTGTGGATGACAGGTAAGTGGGATTATATTAGATTATTATATATGATGAGATATGTAGCTACATTTACCTATGCTTTCTTTTATGACTTCTTGGTGTCCTGTGTTATGTTTGAAAGGCCCAACAAGTTTAATTTTTAAAGCACACATTATTTTCTAGAATTTTATTATTTATATTTTAGTCTAAGTCCTAAGGCAATTAGCCATTTTGTTTTTCCCAAAATAAGTACTCACTTCTACTAACAATATTTATTAAAAAATTTTTAAATTCTGGTGGGAAAATGGAGACAGTGATATTTGAACATTAATAAAAATATTTTAAAATGTTATTTCTGTCAGTGATTTGATGTGTCACTTTCATCATAATCAAAATTTCTGTATATAGTTAATATAGTTACATGTATATCTAGATGATTTATTCTGCTCCATTTGTCTGTTTGTGTGTGTGTGCTCATGACTTAAAAATTTAGATTAAATTTTGTTAATGCATATGGAGCTTAAATGAAAAACTAAAAATTGTTTCAGTTATTCAGTGAGGCAGAAGATGTAACCCTACCACAGAACTATTGAAAACAGTCACTACTATTGTAAATTAACCTCAAACCAGTAATTTACAAGGGTCAGGAGTCGTGTATTACAACTGCTTCTGGGTGGAGAATAGCAGGGAGATGAGGTAGGTGAAAGACTTGAGAAAGGTATAAAAGTTGAGGACAGCTCATGAAGGACTTTACTCATACTAAGATGTTTGCTCTTCATTTTGTTGATAGTAGGAAACCTTTGGCAAATTTGAAGATAAGGAGTGACTCAATCAGAATCTATTTTAGCAGGATTATTACAGTGGCAGAGTAGAGGATTGAGACTGATAAAGATAACATTGTTGGATAAAAGTTCTGTGTGTAGATTTTTGCTTGTGTGTGTGTGTGTGTTTCCAGCAAACTCTTATAGGAAACTGAAATCTTTTGCTTATCTTGTCATTAAGTGACTTCAGGCATTTTTTTTTCCTGGCTCAGCCTATGGCATTACAGTTCTCTCTTCTGAGAATCGGGCTTTTTTTTACTTTAATTTTTTTCAAATGGCCCTGGCTGGTATGGTTCAGTGGTTTGAACACCAGCCTGTGAACCAAAGGGTCACCAATTTAATTCCCAGTCAGAGCATATGCCTAGGTTCTGGGCCAAGACCCTGGTAGGGAGTGCATCAGAGGCAACCACACTTTGAGTGTTTCTCTCCCTTTCTTTCTCCCTCCCTTTCCCTCTTTCTAAACATAAATAAATAAAATGTTTAAAAAATAATTTAAAAAATATGAGCTAATCTGGTAACCCTTATAAGTAGTTGTTTGGCAAAGAACAACGTTCTTTTTTGGCCAGAGTTGCCTTTTATTCTGTTGTCTAATCCAAGAATGAAACCAAGTGTCAGGAAAATCTTTATGGGTTTGTTATAGCATGGCCAGCTTTCACTCCAATAGTGCCCTGAAGAAAACCTGTTTGAACAGGAAATTTGAAATGCCTTTCAAAAGGAAATGCTTTTTCACAGCTAAATGTCAAGTAAAAAAAATATTTTCTTATCTTCATATTCCCAAGGCAGCAGTACTGAAAAGATTTTCTTTTCAAAGTCTCTATCTAGAAAGCAACAAGCACAATTATAATTTTGAATAGGAACTGTAAATTTTATACTGAAAAATACTCAAGACATGGGTTTAATTTTGGATAAAGTTTGCAACATATGTCTTTATTGCCACATCAACAATGCTGATTTTAATTTCAGAATGTGGGAGGTGACGGTGGGTAAGGCAAGGGAGAATAATGGGGGAAGAATGTGGATAACTGTAATTAAACAACAATTAAAAATGTGAATAAATGACACATAAAAATAGCCTCTTCAGCAAATGGTGTTGGGAGAGCTAGATAGGTACGTGCAAAAAATGAAACTCAAGCACCAAATTACACCATACACAAAAATAAATTCAAGGTGGATGGGAGTATAAAACAGAAAACTTTACTTGAACAACAATTAAGTAAACAGATAAATAAATAAATAAATAGATAGATAGATAGATAGATAGATAAAAGGTGGATAAAAGACTTAAATATAAGCTGTGACACCATTAAAGTCCTAGAGGAGAATATAGGCAGGGAAATCTCAGATATTTCACAAAGCAATATATTCACTGATATGTCTCCTAGAGCAAGGGGCATAAAGGAAAGAATAAACAAATGGGATCTCATCAAAATAAAAAGCTTCTGGATGGCTAAAGAAAATAGTATTAAAATAAAAAGAGAAATAACCCTATGGGAAAACATATTTGCCAATGATACCTCAGACAAGGGTTTAATCTCCAAAATATATGAAGAACTCACATGACTCCACTCTAAGATAAGCAACCCAATAAAAAAAATGGGCAAAAGATTTGAACAGACACTTCTCCAAGGAGGACTTACAGAGGGTCTAGAGACACATGAAAAGATGTTCAATATCGCTAGCTATCACACAGATGCAAATTAAAACCACAATGAGTGGTTTTACCACTTTACACCAGTCAGAATGGCTATCATAAACAAAGCAACAAACAACAAGTGTTGGAGAGATTGTGGAGAAAAGGGAACCCTAGTGTACTGTTGGTGGGATCACAGACTGGTACACCATTATGGAAAACAGTATGGAATTTGCTAAGAAAACTAAAAACAAATCTGCCTTTTGACCCAGCAATTCCACTGCTAGGATTATATCCTAAGAACCCTGAACCACCAGTCCAAAAGAACCTATGCACCCCAATGTTCATAGCAGCACAATTTACAATAACCAAGTGCTGGAAGCAAGCTAGGTGCCCATCAGTAAGGATCCAAAAACTATGATACATTTACACAAAGGAATTCTATGCAGTAGAAAGAAAGGAGCTTCTACCCTTTGCAACAGCATGGATAGAACTGGAAAGCATTATGCTATGCAAAATAAGCCAGGCAGTGAAAGACAAATACCATATGACCGCACCTTTTAACAGGAGCCTAATCAACAAAACAAACAAACGAGCAAAATATAACCAAAGACACTAAATAGAGAACAGGCTGACAGTGACCAGAGGGGAGAGGGGAGGGAATTTCAGGGGAAAAGGATGAACCGTTTACAGGAAGAAGTTTAAAGGACACATGGACAAAAACAAGGGCAGAAGTGGAAAGGAGAGGGAAGTGGGGGCTGGGGGGGGGGGGCTGGGATGGGACTAAAAGGCAAAAAACTGTACTTGAACAATTAAAATTAAAAAATAAAATAAAATTTTAATTATAAAAATACCCTTTTTGTTTCATATATAATTTAAAAATATTTTGTAAAGGTTTTATTTCTAACAATTACTGTGATATATAGCCTCTAAAATCTGTCCCCAAAATGAGTCCCCAAAGTTGGATAGCAGCAAATAAAAGACATGAGTGGGGAAAAGGCAGGCCAGGCTTTAAAACTCATGTAAGGAGGAGGCTTTGGACTGCTGCAAATAGCACTCATACTCTTATCACAATTAGTTTTCACTTTCATGTTTAATACCCTCTCCTTGAGCATGGGCTGTACTTACTGATTCACGTCTTACAAATAAAATATGACAGAATTTATGGTATGCCACTCCAAGGTTAAGTTGACAAAATATTGTGCTTTTTGACTTAGGTGCTTTCCCTCACTATTGGATCAGTCATCCTGAAGGAAGAAAGCTGCTATGCTGTACTACAGCCTTTAGGAGAAGCTCATCAAACAGCAAAGTTTTGCCAGCAACCATATGAGTGAACTTGCAAATGAATTCTTTTCTTCTCCAGCTGAACCTTCTGAAGTGAACCGGCCTTATTTGATGGATTGACTCCAACCTCATCAGAGATCTTGCATCAAAGGCAAAAAAGATAAGCTGTTCCTGGACTCCTAGACCACGGACACCAAGCTATTTGTTTTCTTAACCCATACAACAGTAGATAACTAATACATTGATAAGATTGTTGTCAATTTTGTTTTACTGTTCACTTTCTAAAACTGATATTTTCTCTGTGTCAGAGATACAGTGGATCTCCCTGATTCACCTTGAGGTTTGGTTATGAAAGAGACCCAACAGTACTCAGAAATATTCCTGGTATTGTTAGTGTGCTTTTAAAATCACTTCTTAATAACAAAATAATGGTAAAATAATATTGATAGGAACTCAAAAAATATAAGCCTTCTCTACCTCATTGCATGACAAAGGCAAACCTTGTCAATAATCATTGTACATGTATTTACACATGCACAAAAATATGCACTTTTATAGAACTCTTGAGATGATATCTGGGTGAGTAATAATTGTGTAAAATTGTGATAATACCTGATGACTTAATTGTGTATAAACCACAATTCTAAGTAATTTACATGTAAATACTAGATTAATCACTTTAACAACTCTTAGAGGAAAACTTTGATGCTCCTTATTACAAAGAAATCAACTAAGAGAAAGAGAGGTTAAATGCCTTATCCAATTTAATCAGGAAAGCATGACTTAAAGCCCCTGTTCCAGCTATAGCACCATGTCCCACCTATACCCTCTTCTACCTCCCCCACACCCATTTTCCTCTGGTAATTACCATACTGTTATCTGTGTCTATGAGTTCTTTTCCCCCCCTCAATTCCTTGTGCTGTCTGAGGCAAGTGGGGTTGTTGGCCTGGGTTAAAAAAGGTGAAGGAATTAAGTAGTTTTAACAATTTCAATATATGTACAACTTGTATCTAAAAACAATTGCCAGTAATTTGTTTTCTTTCTGTAAATAATCTATTGCAGTATTAATGGAGCCATAGAAAATTAGAAGAAAGTGAATTAGTATTCAAAGATTACTGAGGAAGGAACTCTGTTTAACATACACTAACTATATAACCTTTTCAGCCCTTGAAAGTATTGGATAATTCAGGCCAAATGTAAAGACCACACTGAAACTTATTTTTTCTTTTTCTTTTTTACTCCATCCCTCCACCCCTATATACCCCTGTAACTGTCACCCTGAACTCTGTGATTTTGTTACTTCAGTTTCTTCATTATATTCCACATATGACTGAAATAATATGACATTTTTCTTTCTCTGACTGGCTCACTTCACTTATAATAGTATTATCCAGGTCAATCCATCCTACTGCAAAGGATAAAATTTTCTTCTGTTTTATGACCAAGTGGTATTACATTGTATAAATGTTCCATGGTTACTTTATCTATTTGTCTACTGATGGACACTTGGGCCACTTCCATATCTTGGTGATTGTGAGTAATGCTGTGATGAACATAGGGGTTCTTATGTTCTTTCAAATTAGTTTTTTGGTTTTTTCAGATACATTCTCAGAAGTAGAATTACTGGGTCATAAGGTAGTTCCATTTGTAGTCTTTGAGGTAACTCCATACTCCTTTCCACAGTGGCTGCACCAGTCTGCATTCCCAGTAACAGTGCACTAGGGTCCCCTTTTCTCCATATCCTTGCCAATAGTTGTTTTGTTTTTTCATTGTTGTTCAAATACAGTTGTCTCCATTTTCACCCCTCCCCCACACCCCTCACCCTACTCATCTCTGCCTACTACCCTCACACCTACACCCTTTGGCTTTGTCCATGAGTCCTTCATACATGTTTCTTGATGGCCCTTCCCCTATTTTCCCCCATTATCCCTCTCCCCTCTCCTCTGTGGTTACTGTCAGTTGTTGTTTCTTTCAAGGTCTCTGGTCGTATTTTGCTTGCTTATTTGTTTCATTGATTAGATTCCACTTATAGGTGAGATCATATGGTATTTGTCCTTTACCACCTGGCTTGTTTCACTTAGCATAATATTCTCCAGTTCCATTCATGCTGTCATAAAGGGTAGGAGTTTCTTCTTTTTTTTCTGCTGAGTAGTATTCCACTGTGTAAATGTACCACAGTTTTTTGATCCACTCATTTACTCATGGGTACTTAGGTTGCTTTCAGCACTTGGCTATTGTAAATTGTGCTGCTATGAACATTGGGGTGTATAGATTCTTTTGAATTGGTGATTCAGGATTCTTAGGGTATAATCCCAGCAGTGGAATTGCTGGGTCAAAAGGCATTTCCATTTTTAGTTTTTTGGGGAAATTCCATACTATTCTCCACAGTGACTGCACCAGTCTGTATTCCTGTCAACAGTGTACTAAAATTCCCTTTTCTCCACAACCTCTCCAACACTTGTTGTTTGTTGAATTATTGATGATAGTCATTCTGACAGGTGTGAGGCTACATCTCATTGTGATTTTATGTGTATTTTTCAAATGATTAGTGATGTTGAAAATCTTCTCATATGTCTATTGGCCATTTGTATATTCTCTTTGTGGAAGTGTTTATTTATGCCCTTTGCCCATTTTTAATTGATTATTTTTGTGTGTTTGTGTTGAGTTTTAAAAGTTCTTTATAACTTTTTGATATTAACCTCTTATCACATGCATCAGTAAATATATTCTCCCATTCAGTGGGCTGTCTTTTCTTTTTATTGATGGTTTCCTTTGCTGTGCAAAAATGTTTTAGTTTCATGGAGTATCATTTGTTAATTTTTTCTTTTGTTTCCCTTGCCTGACGAGATATATGAGAAAAAATGTTACTATGAGAAATGTCTCAGATTTTCCTGCCTATGTTTTCTTCTACTATTTTATGGTTTCAAGTCTAACATTTAAGTCTTAATCCATTTTGAGTTTATTCCTGTGTGTGATGGAAGAAGATAGTCTAATTTCTTTTCCTTTTTTTTTTTTTTTTGCTACGGTCCAAGTAGTTAGGCAAAGATGTGGCCACCTTTACTTCCTGTGTACTGTACTTCCTAGTTTCAGTTATGTTATTAAGATGTAATGAAGATCAGTGAAGGTAAAATGGAAAAAAAGAGAGCCAAAAGAAATCTGTGCCAGTACAGAAAACTGTACTCCAATTATCTGATCACTCCTTGTCCCAATCTCTTGCTGCTTCATTGTGCATTATCCTTATCATTATCCTTAGTATTTGTATTTAAAGGCAAGTCAAGGTTATCTCTTTTGACTTGCTCTGTTTTCTTCGATTTAATTTTTCTCTGAGTGTCCCTGAACTTTCTTTCAAGTTACTCATCCCACATGTTTTGTTCTCCATAGACAATTTTTCCACCCAGGTCATGCTTAAAATCTTAGCACTCTTAGAGTACCACAGGAAGGCAAGATGTCAATGAATGCTACATAGCACTCTTCAAGGAGTGATACTACAATCAATTACTTCTCTGTCGCAGGCCCAAAGCTTTTGTAGATACTAAAGCTGGAATCAAAGTCAATCTAGGCAGAGTCTGACAGTGGTAGACTCAAGCTATAGTTTTCTAGGAAGTTAATAGTATTTTTAGCCTTACCCAAAGACATGCTTATTGATTTAGAGAGAGGGAAAGAGAAACATGGATGTGAGAGAGAAACATAGATTGGTTGCCTCCCATTTGTGCCCCAACCAGAGACCAAACCCACACCTTAGGCATGTGCCCTGACCTACATGACTAGAAATCAAACCTGCTACTTTTGGTTCATGGGATGATGCTCCAACCTTCTGAGCCACACCAGCAAGGGCTAGGTAGGTAACTTCTTGAAGGTTAGGATTGTGATCGATTTATCTTTATCTACTCTTAACACACAACAATGTTGAGGTCATAGTAGAAGCTCAGAGATGAGTGTTGGACTGATTCATTGGCTACTCCATAAACACTCATAGACATAAGATAAGAAGAAGCAGAATAGACTCTTCTTGCAAATTTTAGAGTGCTAGACTGTCAGAAATCATATAGTTCAGTATTTCACATTGTGTTAGGTATAGAGCCTTTATAAAGAGAAAAAAATAATTATCTCTCATCTCTGGTGCTGACCTAAATGTTTATTTTAATGTATGTTGTTTAAGTGTATGCCAACTTAACACTATGTATAAATTCCTTATGCTTATAGTTCTTATATGACTATAACTTAAAAACATATTGGAAAATTAAACACAAAGCATGACTAAAGAAAACCAAAAATATTTAAAGTAGTTACATTAATACAATGTGATGAAAGGCATCTCACTGAAACTAAACTGTAGATCACCATGTGAATATTGTGTTCATTGCTATGGTACAAGCTCCTGGGAGTTCTATGTGACTACATTAAGGTGTAACTCAGGTCCACCCCCACTTTCTGTATTCACACTATGAAACTTTTGTTCAGATGACATACAATGATATCATCTGGATTTATTTGTCAGAAAGATACCAACAAAGGTCAGTTGTTCCTTGTACCTCTGCTGTAATAAAATCAGCCATCACACCAATGGCATTATTGCCAAAAACCCATAAAGGGGTCCTGACACCACATGCAGTATGTTAGTCTAAGATGATCATGCAGGTGATAAGGGATGGACTTACATAATTTACTTATATTATATTATATTATATTATATTATATTATATTAATGTTTATGTTATTTTATAACCATCAGAAATGAACACATGCACAATCTTACATGAAATTTCAAAACCCTTGAAAATGTAATTTGAGAGTATAGTTTTATACATAATTACTTATGCTGGTTGGCAATTGTGCCTATAAGACATAAAGTTATTACTTTCCAGTTCTGTAGGGTTTCATAGAATGTTAGGTCTGAAACTTTTTTAGGAAATCAGAGTGTTACAGTAGTTTTGCTTAATAATAGCATTTTAAGACCTATCCATTCTTTGACATGTTCAAGCACTGAAATAACAGTCCAAGTTCTAGATTGCTAGTTCTATCCTCATCCCTGACTGTAACATTCAAAATATCAACTCCAAGAGCCTGTTTTACTCTTGTATGAAATGAGAATCACAATCTTTATTCTGAAACCCTCAAAAATAGATATAGAGGCTATTTTAAATGACAGCTGTGAGGATTTTAGCATTTATGTTCATAAATGATATTGGCCTGTAGTTTTCTTTCTTTGTTGTATCTTTATCTGATTTGGGGATTGGGATGATGCTGGCTTTGTAAAAAGAGCTTGGGAGTCTTCTCTCTTCTTGGATTTTTTGGAATAGTCTGAGAAGGATAGGAGTTAGCTCTTCCTTAAATGTTTTGTAAAACTCTCCTGTAAAACTCTGGTCCAGGGCTTTTCTGTGCCAGGAGATTTTTAATTACTGTTTCAATTTCACTAGCTGTTATTCATATGTTTAGGTTTTCTGCTTCTTTTCAATTCAGTTTTGAAAGATTGTATTTTTCTATAAGTTTGTCTATTTAAATCAGGTTTTCAAATTTCTTGGCATATAGTTGTTCATTGTAATTTCTTACAACCTTTTGTATTTCTGTGGTATCAGCTGTAATCTCTCCTCTTTCATTTCTGATTTTATTTATTTGGGTCCTCTCTCTCTTTCCTTGATGAGTCTGCTTAAAGCTTTTTGATGTTGTTTATCTTTTCAAAGAACCAGCTCCTAGATTTATTGATGCTTTGAATTGCTCACTTAGTCTCTATGTTGTTTAATTGTGCTCTGATCTTGGTTATTTCCTTCCTTCTACATGCTCTGGGATTTGTTTATTGTTGTTCCTCCTGTTCTTATAGATGTAGGGTTAGGTTGTTTATTTTAAGTTTATCTATTTTTTTAGGTAGACCTGTATTGCTATGAACTTCTCTCTCAATACTACCTTCACTGTGTTCCATAGGATTTGGACTATTGTGTGTTCATTTTAATTTGCTTCCAGAAACTGTTTGAAACACCAGTTCAAAATAACCTATACATCCCAATATTCATAGCAGCACAATTTACAATAGCCAAGTCCTGGAAGCAACCTAAGTGCCCACCAGTAAATGAACAGATCAAAAAACTGTGGTACATTTACACAATGGAATTCTATGGAGCAGAAAGAAAGAAGGAGCTCCTACCCTTCACAACAGCATGGATAAAACTGGAGAATATTATGCTAAGTGAAATGAGCCAGGCAGTAAAAGACAAATACCATACGATCTCACCTATAAGTGGAATCTAATCAACAAAACAAGTAAGCAAGCAAAATATAACCAGAGACATTGAAATAAATAACAAACTGACTGTAGCCAAAAGAGAAGGGGGGTATTGGGGGGAAAAGGGGAAGGTCACCAAGGAACATGTATGAAGGACCCATGGACAAAGCCAAATGGGTATAGGATCAAGGGTGGGAGGTGGGGATGTGTAGGGTAGGGGGAGAGTGGTGGGGAGAAAGTGGAGACAATTGTACTTGAACAACAATAAAAAAATAGTAATAAGCCCTGGCTGGTGTAGCTCAGTGGATTAAGTGCAGGCTTGTGAACCAAAGGATTGTGGTTTGATTCCCAGTCAGGGCACATGCCTGGGTTGCAGGCCAGTTCCCAGCAGGGGACGTATGAGAAGCAACCACACCTTGATATTTCTCTCCCTCTCTTCTCCTTCTCCTCTGAAGATAAATAAATAAAATATTTAAAAAATAGTAATAGATTAAAGCAAAGAAATGACAGCTGTGAAAAGGCTTTGCAAATAATAAAGGACTGTGTACTTGTGGGCCTCACTATTTTATAATACCCTTTACCTATTGATAAAACACATCCTGAAAACAGGAACAAGACAAAGTTCAGTCTTTATTTTGCCAGTTGGCCCACATCTGAGATAAGCAGCAGGAGAATTTGAGTTTACTCAATACTAATATTTAGCATCATCTTCTTTAAAGGATAAGTAAACTTTACACTGGAATTAAGTTTATTTTGTTTCTATCCACATGGGTCTACTAAGATATACATAGCAGAATTTGCCAAATCGCCACCTTGCTCCAAGGGTTTAACTTTTCTCTGAAAGTTTCTGATAATCATATTGACTTTGAAATAACCAATGAGAAAATGTATCTAGGGAAAGGATAAAAAATTCTCTAACCATTATTATCAATATTGCTATGTTCAAATTGTTAATATCCCTGCGTTTGGGAGGCTTTGTTTGTAATCTGAAGTCTATTCAGTTCAAACGATTTGGGCTGGTGTTCATGCATAGTAATTTTTTCTGGAAGCATTTTAGAAACTTAATTAAGCTGGCAGGTCATGTCACTCTCATGGTCCCTCTTGAATGCAGTGACACTTGAAAAACTTAAAGGCTAGCTGAAAATCACCTTGGCACAAGGCAATGTACCATTTTTTTTTGTTTGTTTAAATGGTAGAATTTAACACACCCAGTAAAAAATGATCTTATTCATATCCATGGTTCCCAGGATATTCTGTATTCTCTATGTCTCCTGCCAGTATTTCTACAAGTTGCTCCCCTGGCTTGAATAATTTCTTTTCTTTCTACTACCAGCCCTCCACATTTTATACAGCTAATTCTCTTGGTTGTCAAAGGTAAGGTAAGATATACCTTCTCCCAATTAGTTCTTGACAGCCTTTCTGATTCTACCCAAGTCATGGTTAGGTATTCCTCCATGTATTTTTTATTCATGTTATCCATATTAAATTTATCTGTATATATATTTTGTTCTTTCTTGTCCATGAATGAATGAAAAGACTGAAATGTTATTCATTCCTGTAACATGCTTAACAATACTTACCTCACATAATTATTGTGAAAATTAATAAAACAATGTAATTTATGGGTTAAATATTTGTCTTTTTACCCCCTAAAATATTCATATGATTTTTTTTTGCATTTAGATAGAGTTTATTCACTGATGCCACTATATATCATTTCATTATGGGAATGTAGCTCAGTTTATTTTTCTTTTTTTAATTTTAATTTTTATTTAATTCTTGTTCAAGTACAGTTTCCTGTCTTATATTCCCTGACCTGCCTCCCCAGTGCTCCCCACCTCCCTCCCATTTCCACCCCCCACCTTAGTTATTGTCCATGTGTCCTTTATACTTGTTCATGTGAGTCCATCCCCTTTCCCCTATGATTCTCCCCTTTCTCCCCTCTGGACCCTGTCAGCCTGTTCATATGTTAAAGTCTCAACCTCCATGACTGCAGAATATGACCTTATTTGGAGATTGGGTCTTTACAAATGCGATCAAATTAAAAAAGGTCATCAGGGTGGACTGTAATTCAATATGTCTAGTGTTCTTAAAACAAGGAGATTATGCTGAGTGAAATAAGCCAGGCAGTGAAAGACAAATACCATATGATCTTACCTTTAACAGGAACCGAAACAACAAAACAAACAAGCAAGCAAAATATAACCAAAGACACTGAAATACAGAACAGGCAGACAGGAACCAGAGGGGAGAGGGGAGGAAATTTCAGGAGAAAAGGGGAAGGATTCACAGGAACAAGTATAAAGGACACATGGGCAACAACTAAGGGGGGTGGAAATGGGAGGAAGGTGGGGAGCACTGGAGGGGGTGGGCTGGGGTAGGAGTAAAAGACAGAAAACTGTACTTGAAAAATAATTAAATAAAAAATTTGGGGAAAAAGGGAGTAATTATCTTCCCTAACTCATGATGCCATCATCTATTTGTTTTGTTTCGAGCTCTCCACAAATGGGATTTATAAATTTAGAGTTTACTTGTTGAAGGGTTCTTTGTTGCCTTTACACTTATTTTGGCATTACTAGCCTTTACAAGTGCTCACAGCATTTTCTTCTTACCACTGGCTTTGGACTTGTACACAGAAAGCTATAGGGTGGAAAGTCAGCCATAGAAGGGAAGAGTAATTGTATTTTTCTTTACATGACTATAGAAAGTTAGTCACAGAAGTGAGAATCATATACCCCAATTAATACTGAACTAAACCTCAGAGGGTTGTGAGTAAAAATCTTAGTTGCTCCATATCCTAGGTGTGTCATTATGAGCAAGTCAATTTAACTGAATCACAAGTTCTTCATCTGTAAAACATAGTTAGAATACCTGCCTAGTTACTTACAAGGTTGTTTGTTGTCAATGGGGCCTACAGAATGTTAGTGTGTATCAGAATGTTAGGAGTCATCGAACATTATTCTTCATTCTGCAAATGAACAAAGATTCAAAGAGGTTAACCTGATTTATACCAGGTGTATGGATAATCAGGTCAGGATTCAGTCACACATTTCTTCAATCATTCCACTATGTCCCAGTGATTTTCCATGCTCTACTAACAATTAAGAAGTGGGTTTAGTTATTTTTTCCTTTCTATTGAACTTATTGGGGTGACACTTGTTAACAAAATTATAAAAGTTTCAGGCATACAATTCATAACATACCATCTGTACATTGTATTGTGTGTTTACCAACCACCCTGAGTCAAGTCTCCTTCCATCACCATTTATTCTCCCTATACTCTCCTCCAAATACCCATATCCCTCTTTTCCTGGCAATCCCCAAACTGTTGACCATGTCCATGAGTTTTTTCTTTTTTTTCCTCAATCCCTCCACCCTCTGTATCCTCCCAACCCCACCTCACCTCCAACACCTGTTAGCCTACTCTCTGTCTATGATTCTATTTCTATTTTTTTGATAGTTCATTTTGTTCATTAGATTCCACATATGAGGAAATCATATGGTACTTACCTTTTTCTGACTTGGTTATTTCACTTAACATAATGTTCTCCACACTAATCCATGCTGCTGCAAAGAGTAAGATTTCCTTTTTCTAATGGCTAAGTAGTATTCTATTATGTAAATGTACCATAGCTTTTTTATCCACTAATCCACTGGTGGATGGGCTGCTTCCAAATCTTGGCTATTATAATTAATGCTTCAGTGAACAAAGGGGCGGGTATATTCTTTCAACTTAGTGGTTCAGGTTTCTTTGAATAAATTCCAAGCCATGGAATTGTCAGGTCAAAAGGCAGTTCCATTTTTTTTTTTTAGGAAATTCCATAGTGTTCTCCACAGTGGCTGCACCAGTCTGTATTCCCACTCACAGTGCATTAGGGTGCCCTTTTTTTCCACATCCTTGCCAGCACTTGTTTTTCTGTTGATTTATTGATGACAGTCATTTTTACAGGTGTGAAGTGATAGCTCTTTGTGGTTTTTATTTGCATTTCTCTGATAATTAGTGATGTTGAGAATTTTTCTCATATATTCATTGAACATCTGTATGTACTCTTTTGAGAACTGTCTATTCATGTCTTCTGCCCATTTTCTAATTGAATTGTTTAGCTTTTGGTGTTGAGTTTATAAACTCATATCTTAAAATTGACAGGTAAGTGCCTCTTGACAACTGGTAAAAAAAAATCACAAAACAGCAAGTCTGTATTCTATAGTCTACAACAGTTAAATGTTTATACTGAGCTAAATTTTAAAGATTTAATCCAGTTTTATGCCAATAATATTACTTACAAATACTAAATTTAATACAAAATTTTATAGAAGAGATCAAAACAGGGAGTTTTTTTCAAATTTACTTTATCTCTTGTTGCTTACATTTAAAATTATCTTCTATACAAACGAGGATTTAGCTGAAATAAAGGTATTTTCTATTCATTAAAGAAAATATTTTCTATTCATGAAATAAAGCTTAAAATTGAATTAAAATAATTTAATTACACTATATAATTACCTTCACAATCTTTAAAGGCAAGAGGCCCAAGGGATCTGGCTATTTGTAGAGATGTTTAATCCTTTTTTTACTTTAGTATTCATTAAACAAAGGTAATTCCTTCCTAATTCCCCTCTGACACACATTATGACTCAAAAGAAGAAAAGACCTTAAAAAGAGTACTTTCTTTAAACAGAGCTGCTGAGTATGTCAAATTATTCAGGCAAGAAATCAGTGTAAAACTAAAACAATAGTTTCAAATAGATGACACTGTGTTTCAAGAACAAAAGTATGTTAAACTATTAGAGCATGACTTAAGCTACCAATGGAAAATGTCAGTGAGCTGCAAATGCAAGCATGAGATTTCAATATCATTCCAAAATTTATCTATCACTTAAAAGTCATTTATGCAAATGTACACCAAACTAAAGGAAGGAAACACAAGAGGTGACTGAGAGACACATAAAGAATTATGAAAAATATAGTTCACAGTCCAAGATGCCTTGATTTCTAACAGGTTGATATGGACAGTGAATTCCTTTCCCCTGAAAACAAGGACCCCTGGCCACAGAAGTTGTACTAGTTTTTCTTTATTTGGTTGCCTAATCTATCTCCTTCTTTTTCTGAAAAACTTGGATGTATCATGTCAAAAGTTGGTTTGTGAGGGAAGAGAGGATTTGAGAAGATGGCAGCTATGAGAGAGAGAGAGAGAGAGAGAGAGAGAGAGATGCCCAAACAATTTCTCCTGGGTAAATACCTAGAAGGAGAATTACTGTGTTATAGTTCAAATACAGTTTGATTTTATTCAAAATGCTAATTTTTAAAAAGTGAAAACATAATTTTGCAATTCAACAACAATGTATGAAAGTTTTGGTTGTTCTATATCATTGCCTATCTCACACCTGTTAGAATGGCTATTGTCAACAAGACAACTACTAATAAAAAGTGTTGCAGAGGTTGTGGAGAAAAAGGCATGCTCATTCACTGCTGTTAGGAATGTTAAGTGATACAGTCACTATGGAAAACAATATGGAGGGTCCTCAAAAAATTAAGAATAGATCCAGCAATTACCATATGATCCAGCAACCCCTCTTCTGGATACCTACCCAAAAAACTTGAAAACATTTATTTGCAAACATATATGAACTCTTATGTTCAGTGCAGCATTATTCTTGGTGGACAACACATGGAAACAACAAAAGTGCCCTTCAATGGACTGACTGGATAAAAAAGATGTGGAACATATATACAATGGAATACTACACATCTACAAGAAAAGATGAAAACTACCATTTGTGACTCCAAAGAAATCCCTAGTCCCTTATATCATGTCAGGACCACCACCCTTCCACTAGGTGCCTTTATCTTGGACCTCCAGCTTCCAGAACTGTGAGAAATAAATTTTTGTTGTTTAAAGGCTAATCAGTTTGTCATATTTTGTTATCATAGCTCAAAAAAACTAAGAGAGTAGTAATGAGTGTTATGGTTGTTGTGGTGGTGGTAGCAGTAGTAGTACCAGTTTACATGTGTGATCATCTACTGTATCAAACACCATTACACATTTCACACACATGGTTTCAATTACTCTTCATAATAACTTTGAGGTAGGTTTTGTTATTATTTATATTTTACATATGAAAAACTGATGAACTTATTCAACTTTTCATAACTACAAAATGATAAGTCCAAGATTCAACCTAAGGTTGACTGTGTGCCTATGAGGTTTCACCACTTTTCACACTTTCACCACTTTTCCATAGTGCATCTAAAATAAATTAAATAAAGAAAAAATAACCTAAAACCCAAATAAATTCATAAGATGGAAAACAATAAAAATAAAACCACCAAAGAAATTTTAATACCCAATTCCTGGCTTTGTCAAAATAATCCTCTAGTTCCTGAGCTTCTGTATGTGATGTGTGGTAGCATGTACTCAATACGTCACTCCAGTGACAATCCAGAATTAAGACATCTATTTGCATAGGCTGAAATCTTCTAAGTCATTCCAAAAATGTGATATTCAGGATTAGATACAACATCAGGGATAGAGTAATCCAAGAGAGTTTCTATAATGGAAATGTGCAAGGCTTCTGGATTTTAGCATCTAGACAAAGCCACATATGGGTAATAATTTTAAATTCAGCTAATTATTTTCATTCAGAAGTTGCTTTCCTGACTGGTCAGTACACTTGAAGATAAGTTAGTGTGTGAAGAAAATATAATTTTGCTTTCATAACTGACCTTTTCATATAAAATTCTTTTCTTTAGAAATTGTCTGCTAACAAAGCAGTTGGGGCTAACCTAAACTTAGAACACCAACTTAAAGTGTTAGAAAAATAATTTTTCATTTTTACATTGTGGATGACATACACACCAACACACACACAAACACGTACAAACTCGCACACAAACTTTAAGCCTTTTAAAAAATCGATGCTGCATTTGCAGTGAGTGCATGAATATAAAATGTTCAGAATTTTTAACTCTTCTAATATTGCACATCTGTATTTTTGAAGTTCCTCTTTAGCCTAGTAGCTTTAAGAATAAACTGAGTATTGATTTCTTTTTATTCTATTGATTTCCCTGTGCATTTAAACCTCTATTTGTGAGGCATATAAATAATGGAGGCATCATCTCAATGGGCATTGTCATTGTCCATCTATAAACTTTCCTTTTTTTCTGTGTTATTGGCAACTTTGTTATTATGGTACTGACAAAACATGGGGGAGGAGAGATAAATTTATGATTTACTAAATGTCTTAATTTCAAAATGTAGGCAATATGAGGAGGGTCTAAAGTTCTATGTAAGATTCTGCCTACACAATAGCAAATAAATATCTTTTCCTGAAGTTGTTCTGTGAGTACAATCATTCTGTTTCTTTTCTATTAGATGACATATTTCTGAAGATAAAAGTGCCCTATTTGGCTTTCAGTTAGTCAGAAACTACTTTTGACTTGGGAATTATATTATTATGTGGCTCCCTAACTCTCTGCAAACAATTGAATTATTTAATTCCCAAAGGTTAAATTTGAGAACACTTGTTAACTTTGACCGCACAGACCTGTTGGAAACCACTCTTTTGAGCCAGTACTTAAAACCTGTGTTCCCATGGAGAAAGAACAGCTAATAAAGCAATGATTGACCATCCTCAGAAAGTCCCAGATCATCTAAGGGATATGGTACATACCTGTCCATAATGGCTGACTAGGGCAGTAATTTGTAATGACAGTACTGTGGAGGCAATGATTACATCTCCCCTACAGGTGGCATATTTGAATTAGGGGTAGTATCCTTATTATGAAATCCCAAGGAAACAAGCCCTCTCTTACATTACTACAAGGAATATAAATTTCTTCAAATATTTTAAGAAATAACCTGCTAAGGTCTACTAAAATGAAAAATGTGCACTATTTTTGACTTAGCATTTCCACTATTGAATATCTATCACACAGAAGTAAGAAAACAGTGCATATCTGTATCTAAGCATATTCTTAGTAGTGCTTAGAGCACATATACACAGCACAAGAAAATTAAGATAAAAAGATTCCAAAAACTTAAAATGAAGCAAATTTTATGTACTAAAATGCAGATACTTAAAAATGAGTTAGATTTATAAGTATTAATTGGGAGAAATGTCCTTCAAGTATAATTAAGCATGCACATTTTATGTAAAGAAAAAGGGAAGAGTTCTTGTATACTCATAGATGATAGACAGATAGATAGATGGGTAGATATATGGATGGATACATGGAGAGACAAGTGGGTGAATAGATGGAAGGGCAGAAGGAAAGATAGAAATACATATGTATCTTTCTATATTTGTATATAATCATTGAGAAAATGTTTATAGAGATAAGGAATGGGAGTTTGGGTTTTTCTCTATGTATTTATGAATAGTTTACCTTGATATGGTAATAATATATTAATTTAAAATTATTAAGTAAATTAAAAATGAGGGTTGCCTCCATTATATTCTGCTCTTCCTTCTTTACTAAGCCATTCATGTCCCATTGAGAATAACTGGACCAAAATGTGGTTGGAAAAGACTCAAAATGCTTGCAAGGCCATTCATTCAAGTATGCAGGGTTCAGCACTAATACCACTGAAGGGAAGGTTAGAGATCATTTTATTAATTCCTCTTATTTTCTGTGTGAAAATGTGTATTTCCCTTTTTGTCTAGTCATCACTATATTTTTGAAGCATCCACTCTCATATCCACTTCCAAGGCTTCTATGATGGCTATCTTCCAGTAGTATATTTTCTGCCTAACCTTTTTCTCTAAGATTCAGACTATTTTACAACTCCATTTATGTTATGTAGAATATCTCAAAAGTGTTGTCTTCTTCATCTTTGCCTCCTCTTCTTTGATTTTTATTCTTTTAAAATTTTTATTTATTTTTTATTGTTTTTCAAGTACAGTTGTCTCTATTTTTCCCCATCCCATAACTCCCACCCCACCCACCCCCACCTTCCACCCTTGCTCCAACCCCCTTTGGTTTTGTCAGTGTGAACTTTATACATGTTATTTAATGACTCTTCCCCTTCTTTCCCCCATTATCCCCCTTCCCCCTCCCCTGTGGTTACTGTCAATTACATGGTATTTGTCTTTCACTGCCTGGCTTATTTCAGTTAGCATAATGTTTTACAGTTCCATCCATGCTGACATGAAGGGTAGGACTTCTTTCTTTCTTTCTTTCTTTCTGCTGTGTAGTATTTCATTATGTTAATGAACCACTGTTTTTTATACACTCATTTACTGATAGATACTTAGATTGTTTCCAGCACTTGGCTATTATAAATTGTACTTTATTCTTTACTGTACATAAAAATTATTCTTTTTATGGTCACCAAAGACTTCCATGTCTTTAAATCCAAAAGTCAATTCTAAGACCCCATTATATGAGGTTTTATAATTCATTTTGAGTAACAAATGAGTAACATTTAATTCTGTTTATCCCTATCCTCTCCTTGAAATATTTTCTTCTTCTGCCTTTGATATTCTTATCTACATGTGAGACTCAGAATTACAGCAACCATCTTTTAAGTATGACACAAATAATCACCACATTGAACATGATAGAGTAGAAAAGTAAAAACAACTTTGGTCTTCATCATGTAGCTGAGTTGCTAAATTAAATTTGAAATTGCTCATTTCTGAACTTTTTGTTATGAGAGAGAACAACTTTTGATTGCTGAAAATACTTCAGTTGACTTTTAATTAAAGATAACATCACAATAATTGATATATTCCCAAATATATATCTCTGACCCAGATTTACTTGCTATAATTTATATTCATGTATGCAGCTGCCTACTTTATATCCCTAATTGGATGTTTAATAAACTTTTGAAATTTAACAAGTCCAAAGCTGGACTTCTGTTGAAGAGAACCTTCTGAAACTTGCTCTTCCTCTAGATTTCTCCCATCTTGATAAGTGAAAGTAGCATCTATCTAGATATTTTTGATCTCCTTCTTTTTTCTTTAATGCCCCACATATAATTTATCAACAATCCTGTTGAATCTATTTCCATGTTATTTCCTGGGCCAAAACATCCCTCAGTACATACATCACTACATTTTAATCAAGGTTACACCACCTGTTGCCTAGTCTACTGCAATGGCCTTCTGAATTGTCTTTGTGCTTTTGACCTTGCACTTAACTATATATTTTTTTACAGAGCAACAGGTGAAATTCTTATAAAATGTAAATTAGATCGTGTCACTCCTCTGCTAAAACTTTTCAATATCATTACAATAAAATAAACTTCCAATGTACTGTCAAGAGCAAATTCATCTAGCTGAGACCAAACTAAATCAAACTGATATATGAGCATTAGAGAACGAATATAGGTATAAATTACTGAATCGAGGGTCCTTTATTAAGTGGTATATTAGGGTTTTCTAGAGAAAAAGAATCAATAGGAAATACAGATCTAGATAGCTATAGATATGTAAGCATTGGCTAACATTATTACACAGGCTGAAATGTCCATGATCTGCTGTCTGCAAGCTGGAGAACCAGGAAAGCTAATGGTATAATTCAGTCCACTTCCAAAGGCCTGAGAACCAGGAAAGCTGATGGTGTAAGTCTGATGCCAAAAGTCTGTGAATCAAGTGACCAGAGGCCAATGGTATAAGTCCTGGTCTGAATATGAAGGCCTGAGAATCAAGAAGAAAAAGGGAAGCTAAACTGTTCATGTACTATATTTCATCTCTTTTAAGAAATCAAGCCCTGGCTGGCGTAGCTCAGTGGATTGAGTGTGGGCCTGTGAACCACACGATCGCGGTTCAATTCCCAGTCAGGGCACATGCCTGGGTTGCAGGTCGGTTTCCGGCAGGGGACTCACAAGGGGCAACCATACATTGATACTTCTCTCCTTCCCTTCCCCTCTAAAGATAAATAAATAAAATCTTAAAAAAAAGAAGTCAGTATACTCATCTCTAATCTAAATGCATATATTGAAATTATAAGACTCACTTAACCACATATATAAATATTAATTTGTCATCCCCAGTATTGCATAGTTTTGATAAAATTCTACCTAATCATACACATGCATGCACATATTTGCACATACATATTAGTTGGGGGGTAAAATGATTAATTTGGTCAAGCAATTACTTCTTTTATTTTATTTTATTTATTTATCTTTAGAGGGGAAGGGAAGGAGAGAGGAAGAGAAACATCAATGTATGGTTGCTTCTCATGCATCCCCTGCTGGGAACTGGCCCGCAACCCAGGCATGTGCCCTGACTGGGAATCGAACCGCTATCGTCTGGTTCGCAGGCCCACACTCAATCCACTGAGCTACACCAGCCAGGGCCAAGCAATTACTTCTTATCATAAACAATTTCTACATACTTCCTATCTTTTAAAAATTTGATTGCTGTCTTCCAAATACATGAATGGCAAAATTTATATTTTTCAAGCTATCTTTTGTGTAGGTAGTCTCAATTTCACTTTGGTAGTACTTTTTGTGGTCAATTATTTTTTTGGCAGGACAAATTGTGGATCTTTGTGACTTTGTTGTTACATTTGCCTTCTCTGTCAGTTTTCATTGCTACCCTCACAGTCTCTTTTTATTTAAGATTTTATTTATTTATTTTTAGAGAGAGGAGAGGGGAAGGAGAAAAAGAGGGAAAGAAACATCAATGTGTGGTTGCCTCTCGCGCTCCCACAACTGGGGATCTGACCTGCAACCCAGTCATGCACTGCGACTGGGAATCAAATCAGTGACCCTTGGTTTACAGCCCTGCAGTCAAGCCACTGGGATATGCCAGCTAGGGTCCCTCACAGTCTTTTGTTTGGAGTACAACACACTGTCTACTGCATAAATGTCTGTTGACTGATGGTCAATGACTCACAATCTTCATTGCAGAGTATGAGTGATAATACAGTATACTGGCTAAGAGCCCAGTTTGATCTTCCTTTGGGAATTAGAACTGCTTTATTTAGTAGACATGTTGGCTCTATAATCCTATATATTCTTCTTGGCAGAAGAATTACATTAAACGTTAGATAAGATCTCAGGCACTGGAATCAAGAGTTTTGAGTTTGAATGCCTGTCTTGACTCTTATAGTTTGAATGCCTGCCCTGCTGTTAGTCTGCCCTCTTCTCAGGCTTCTGGATCTTTAATAAATCTACTTTTCTTCCATCAGCCCTTGTCTCTCAATTATTGGCTTGCTAGCAGTGGGTAGCTGAACCTGGGTTTGGTATCATCAACACATTGTGCCTTAGTTTCCATATCTTAAAAATATGAATGATAAGTAATAGCACCAATTTTTTGAGGTTTTCTATGAGGATTAAATGAAACAATGCATGCCAAGCATAATTTATCACAGTACCTAGTGCATAATAAGAGCTTATGAGCAGTAGTTATAGTATTGCTATTATCATATCTCCAGTCAAAACTATCTTTTCTTGGAGAGATAACTGTATAGGAAAACACATTTGCAGATGATACTTTGGACAAGGGATAGATCTCCAAAATATATAAATAACTCACACAACTCCACTCCAGGAAGACAAACAATTTAATCAAAACATGGACAAAGGACCTGAATAGACACTCCTCCAAGGAGGATATACAGAGGGCTCAGAGACATGTGAAAGGATGTTCAGCATCACTAGCCATCAGGGAGATGAATATTAAAAATCACAATGAGATACCACTTCACACTAGTCAGAACAGTCATCATAATCAAATCAACAAACAAGTGCTGGCAAGGTTGTGGAAAAAAGGGAACCCTAGTGCATTGTTGGTGGGAATGCACACTGGTGCAGCCACTGTGGAAAACAGTATGGGATTTCCTCACGAAGCAGAAAATGGAACTGTCTTTTGACTCAGCAATTCCACACTGGGATTATACCCTAAGAATCCTGAAACACTAATCCAAAAGAACCCATGCACCCCAGTGTTCATAGCAGCACAATTTACAATAGCCAAATGCTGGAAGCAACCTTAGTGCCCATCAGTAAATGAGTGGATCGAAAAACGATGGTACATTTACACAATGGAATACTACACAGCAGAAAGAAAGAAGGACCTCCTACCCTTTGTAACACCATGGATATTATGCTAAGTGAAATGAGCCAGGCAGTAAAAGACAAATACCATATGATCTCACCAATAAATGGAACCTAATCCACAAAAACAGCAAGCAAAATATAACCAGAAACATTGAAATGAAGAACAAAGTAATAGTAACCAGGGGGGAGAGGGGAGGAGATAACAGGAAAAAAGGGGCAGGGTCATCAAGGAACATGTATAAAGGATACATAGACAAAGCCAAAAGTGGGTAGGGCAGAGGGTGGGAGGTGCGGTTTTGTGGGGCATGGAAGAATGGTAGGGGTAAATGGAGACAACTGTACTTGAACAACAATTAAAAAAACTATCTTTTCTTCTGAGTTATATAATAGATTTTTAGAATTTTCTAAGTCTCTACTGAAATTATTTCTGACTGCATTTATAGAAAATCAGAAATATCAAAGCCAATAAGTTGGGAAAAACTGGACTGAGTAAATCAAGAGTTGTGATTTGTGTTCACATTCTTTTTTGGAATGAAATAGAGATAATGGGATTTGACTCATGGTTGGCTTTCAACGGTGGAATTTTATTTGTTATTCACACTTAGGATTCTGACAGACAGAATATTTATTAATGATGTGCGTCTTCTAAACCACAGCACTCCCTAATTTAGAACATCTTGATAAAATCATTTGCAGAACAATAACATTGATTTGTTAAATTAAACCCCATATTCACTGAAGTCATTCCTCACTTTATTTCGCTTCACTTTATTGCACCCCACAAATGTTGCATTTTTATTTTATTTTTTTTACAAACTGAAGGCAAGATCTTCCACAAATAGGAAAGAAAGTTACAACTCATTGTGATACTCACTTTATTGCGGTAGTCTAGAGTAGAACCTACAGCCTGGATGAGTATGATAAAATTTATTGCATTATTTTTAATTTTGTTAAAATATGTTTATTTTTAAATATGTATTTTTTATTTATATTTCTCTAAGGTGTACAGTGTAGTAGTTGAATAATTATATACTTTACAACATATGTACCTGACAATCCTAGTAATTACCTTGCACCATACATAAAAAAAATAAGCATACATATATATATATTTTATTTTGAAGAAATAATTGACCTATGAAGCTTATGCTATCATAGTATAGTGCTTTTGTGTGTGTGTGTTCTTGCCAATAAGCTAAAAGAAGAATCCAAAGACCATGGAATTCTTCCCAGCTTTCTTACTACTCTCTGAGTGATTGTGAGACAAGTCATTTCAACTTTGTTTGGCTCAGTTTCCTCATCTTTGAAGAGACTACTAATGCCACCTCTCCCCTTCAAAGAACTGTTAAAGGAGTTAATTAGATTTTTAACCAGTTGTGCAGTATCTAGACAGCAGTTTTTTCTTGATTCTAAATCTGGGTTAGTTTATTCAGTAGCTTGGGTTCTAGTGATAATGAGGGACATGACAAGTTGTGTGCACATAGGGAAATACTGCACTATGCTATAAAGTCACAACTGCCACCTTCCCTGTCAGTTAAATGTATGTCTTCAGTCACAAAGGCTAAGCAGAAACAGCCGCAAGAGCCCAAATGTTTTAGCATTGTGTAATGAAAAGAGCAACACTTCTGAAGTCATGACAGCTCTGTGCTGACTAACTGTAGGATCCTGGGTACATTACTAACCTCTATGCTTCTCAGCTATTTCATCTGCAAAGTGGAGACAAATATACCCATAATGCTTGAATTACTTTTCTGTATTAAAATGACATAGGACTTCCGCCAAGATGGAGGCATAGGTGGAAACACTGTGCCTTCTCCTACAACCAAGTCTGAATACAACAAAGGTTTGGAGAACAAAGACACAGCCAAAAAACAGAAAATTGAATTATATGGAAGTCCGACTACAGCTAATCATTCCATGGGGACGATAAGAGGGGCGGAGCCAGCAGCGGAGCAGGGTCGGGCAGGAAAGATCCCCAGACCTAGGCGCACAAGTGGCCCGGACCCAGGGTGTGGGGCGGACTGACCTCGGTTGCACATTCGCGCACAGTGAGACGGACCACGCAGGCCCCAAGGGGCCAGAGCTGACGGCGGTGGCACACTGGCGTGCAGTGGGATGAAATGCATGGGCCCGGTGATGGTGGCAGCTGCTGCACCTGTGGAGGCCGCAGCAGGAGACGGCAGACAAGACGCCATTGCTCCTCGTTGACCCCGCCCCCACATACAACATCACAACCCAGCGACTTAGTTGCCCTGCTCTGGTGAACACCTTAGGGCTCCCATCCTGCTACAGAACAGGCACGAACAGCCCAAAAGATGGCGCAAGAAGAACTCAAAGTCCCAGAGCCATTAACTCTCAGCGACCAAGAAATTGCCAGCCTCTCAGAAGCACAATTCAAGACACTTTATCAGGATACTCACAGAACTGGTTGATTATAGTCACAAGTTAGAGGAACATATGAAGGCTAAAGTAATTGAAATGAAGGGAGATGTTCAGGAAACCAATAGTGATGGAAAGGAAACTGAGACTCAAATCAATGGAATGGACCAGAAGGAAGAACAAAACATCCGACCAGAAAGGAATGAAGAAATGAGAATTCAAAAAATGAGGAGAGGCTTAGGAACCTCCAGGACATCTTTAAAGGTTCCAACATCCGGATTATAGGGGTACCAGAAGAGGAAAAGAAACGGCCACAAGTGGAAAACTTATTTGAACAAATAATAAAGGAGAACTTCCCCAGTCTGGCAAAGGAAATAGACTTCCAGGAAATCCAGGAAGCTCAGAGAGTCCCAAAGAAGTTGGACCCAAGAAGGAACACACCAAAGCACATCATAATTACATTAGCCAAGATTAAAATGAAGGAGAGAATCCTAGAAGCAGCAGGAGATAAGGGGACAGTCACCTACAAAGGAGTTCCCATCAGACTGTCAGTGGATTTCTCAAAAGAGACCTTCCAGGCAAGAAGGGGCTGGAAAGAAGTATTCCAAGTCATGAAATCCAAAGACCTACAGCCAAGATTGCTTTATCCAGCAAAACTTTCATTTAGAATGGAAGGACAGATAAAGTGCTTCTCAGATAAGGTCAAGTTCAGGGAGTTCATCATCACCAAGCCCTTATTATATGAAATGCTAAAGAGACTTATATAAGAAAAAGAAGATGAAAAATATGAACAGTGAAAGGACAGCAATCTCACAGTTATTAACAACCATACCTAAAACAAAAGCAAACCTAGAGGACAGCTACATCAGGAGTGGAACCATAGAAATGAAGAACACATGGAGGGTTAGCAACAGGGGAGTGGGAGGGGGAGAAGGGGGGAGAAGGTAGATAAAATAGCATAGACAGTAGGTAGAAAATAGATAAGGGGGAGGGCAAGACTGGTGGGGGAAATATAGAATCTAAAGAACTTGAGACACGTGGTTATAAACTAAGGGGGGGAGAATGGTGGGGGAGGGAGTGTGCGGTTGGAGGGGAATGAAGGGGGGGATAGAACAACTGTAATGGTATAATCAATAAAATATATTTTAAAAAAATAAATAAAAAATAAAATGACATAGAATATGTGAAGAACTCTGTAGGGTACTGTGGCACCTGACAATGGTTCACAAATTTATTTTTCTCCTTTGCTCCACATTTAATATTATCCAGCACCCTGTCAAAAGTGCACCTCTGATTTTTCTTCATCATTATCATTGATGTAATTGACAAGACCACCTACCATTTACCTATATGAATGTTAATAGAGATTAAGTATCTTTGAATATTATCTATATTATTTTTAAAGACATAAGATGTTTCTTAGTATTCTACAAGGCAGTGTGCATCCTATGCCTTTTTTATGGGAAAAAATAGATAAAGAATTATTTGCTCTTTTTGGTATATTTGTCCATCCTGATTTGTGAGATTGATCCCACCAATTTTAAGTAGTGACCTCAGTGTTATCACAGTCATATTTCAACTAATCCAGCAAATGTGAGAGACGGCTAGCATAGATAATGCAATTAATTAAATCACCTGTTTAGAGCATTCTACATTTCTTCTCTACTGGCTAAGTTCCAAGGACCTTATAATGATGATGGGATCAAATTGAAGCTAATAAGGAGGAGGGTCTGGGGGTGGTGAATTACAATATTTTCTTCTTGCTCTGCTTGATATAATTCTCTGATTTCAAAAGTATTTATGAAATGACCATGACAGTAACATGAGAGGAACATAAACCAGTAAACATAATAGGATGTGGTGAAAAAGAATAGGCCTATAGATTAATAAGTATACAGGAGTACAAGCAAACAGCACTTAAAAGGCTGATTTCTCCATGATCATATGCTGAGTCAGTAGAAGAAATCAACCAGACCATAGATCTTCTCTTTACATCAGTATTCTTACAGATGCATCATACTATAAGGAAAAATTATATGCACTTTGTAAATATATGACAAATTTTAGGACAAATTCCTCTTCTATTCTGTGAATTTGTGTGACCTTAGGTGAGTTACTTGACCACTATGATGGCTAGTTCCCATATTCAGAAAGTAGACACTATTGAATTGAATAAGACACTGTATTTAAATAACCTGGATTAAAAGATTTTTTAAATATTTAAAGAAAATTCAGGATAAAGTGATCATGTAACCCTCATACAGGATGTGTTGCTATGGTCACCTTATCCCAGGAAGTCTCCAAATCTAACAATCTGGCAACAGAAGTAACCACAGTTCTGAGGAGTCACATTGCATTTGTCAGATGGAATGAACTCAAGACACTGCCCATACCACAAATGTGTGGGTTGGCCTAAACCATAGCTCCTATTAAATATTTTTGCAGTTTAAATACCGTTAGAATAACTGTGTTTTTGCTTTAAAAATGTTTGTAGGAGTATCACTGATCAAAAAACACAAAGTACTCCTATTTGTCAAAGTGTCCCCTTCTAATCAAGGTGATTTTTCCTTGCCTCTGTATTGAAATGGCGAGCACATACCTTTCCAGATATCTGGCACCTCTTGTGATTATTTTTTCATGTCAAAATGACAGACTCTTAATTACCAGAGCTCCTTGATCCTTGTAACAATTCATCATGATATTTTTATCTACATTTTATTTTTCCCAAGCAATTATTTAGTGTTCAGTAAGAATTAGGAATGCTGGTCTTTGCTTAAAAGTTTTTACATTGTAGCTTTGCAGTTTTTTTCAGTTAAACATATGTGAGACCTATAATGTGTATCATGTATTTTAAAAACACTATTGCCATCCCTATCATGACCATTGTAACTGTGTTTATGGTCTATCCTTTTCAATCAGTTCTTGTAGGAAGCCAAATGATAACCCATACAGGACTCAAAAGGGCAATTCATTTGTAGATGTTCAGTAAAGTAAAGGGAAGAGCATTCCCAACAACTCCTGATGTCAGACCAAAAACTGTGTGGATGCATTTCTTTCTAAGAATTTACATTATTGACATTTCTAAGACTGCCTACAGGAATCTATTGTCTGAAGGCTGCTTACTCAATTTATTTTAGTATGCCCTATGCTATTTGTGAAGAAAACTTTTTTTTACTTGTTATCAAAACCCCCTTACTGATCTGATCTTTGGAGATTTTCTTCAATTAAATGAATTTGCTTTCCATGAGATAAAACAAGCAGATCTGAGCATTTTCAATAGACTTTGACTTAAAGAACTAGTCATCTGTGCATTGCCTTATCTATTTCAGTTTTATATTTTAAAATAATATTTCAAAGCTAAAAATGACTTAGGATCCAAATGCAATTGCAAATAACATTGAACTCTTTCAAATACCTAGTAGCAATGTCATCCAGATGTCCCCAAAGAGCAGTAGCTTCACTCTGTGGGTTGGCTAGCAGTAGGCCCTTGCGTAAGATGAACAGCATATCTAATAATCACCTCTTTCCAAAATTTTATTACTCCTAAATGCTGGAATCAAACAACATAAGTGTTATAATTATAATGATTTTTGATGAATTTTGTCATTTTCCCCTAAAAATATTTATTAATTTACATGATCATAAGCAATTTGTAAAAGTGCCCTTAGTATCTCTCTTATGCCAGCAAATAATATTGATATTTTAAATTTTTTATTGTTGTTAAAATACAGTTGTTTCCATTTCCCCCCTACAACTATTCCCAACCCTACCCATCCGTGCCTCCCACCTTTCATCCTACCCACTTTGGCTTTGCCCATGTGTCCTTTATATATGTTCCTTGACAAACCTTCCTCTATTTTTTCCCACTATGTCTCTCTCCCCTCCTCTCTGGTTAAAATTTGTGCTACTAGAGAACATTATCCTAAGTGAAATAAGCCAGGCAGTGGAAAACAAATACTGTATGATCTGACCTATAAGTGGAACATAATGGACAAAACAAATAAGCAAGCAAATTATAAGCAGACATTGAAACAAAGAACAAATTGACAGTAACCAGAGTAGAGGAGGGAAGTGGGTAATGGAAAAAAAGGGGAAGGTGGATCCTTACAAGAAATGTTTCAGGATGTTAAGGCAGATATTGGGATTTCCATTCCTCATTAGGTGAAACCTAATTATGTTAGTAAAAACCATTTTACATTAGAAGGGAGGAAAGATCAGCTCTGGTCACATACCTAGTACATGACAACAGTCTAAAGTAGCAATTGAAACTTTGAGACTTCCAATTGTGTGCTCTCCTTCCCTAAATAAAACATTGTTATTTTCCTTTTTCTTTAAATCATGAATATTACCTGTATTTAACTGGCTGTTTTATTAGTCTCTTTATACAATATATGCAGTGCACATACTTGAAACAGTTTCTCTGAAGTTGTGGATACTGTCATAAAGAGACAAGAGAGTAGAAATACTGAAACAGATGGCATTTCAACATATAAAGACAGAATTGTCAATTGGACAATGCTTTGGTTTTAGCTGCTGCTACTACTACCACTACTTCTACCACTAGAGACAATAACATCACTCGTGACACTGATGGCAGCAGGAAGCAGAGACAATGTCAGATACAAAGTGTTAAGTCAACACTTCAGGGAGAGAAGCTGTGTTTGGGAAGCATCCCATGGGCATAGGACAACTGTTAACAGTCACAATGAGACTAGGAGAGACATTCCAGCTACATATGTTAGCAATTAGAGACCTGGGAGCAGAAAACAGAAAAAGATGAGGAAAAGCTAAACTTGTACTTCCACTAGGCTCCAGCCAGTTTCTCTTCTCCTGCATATTATGCCCCATTGATATTTAGATCATGAAAAAGAATGGTTTTAGGAATAAGGATCCCATGAACTGAAAGAGACAATAGAGGAAGAAAGCACACTAGAGTGTATAGAGATCAAGTTTGGGTATTATATATATTTTCAGAACCTGTCTCTGGTATTTTCAGATTTGGGGGACTGTGGGAAAAACACTTAGATCTCTGAGCCTTTCTTTAGTTGTGAAATAGGTATAGTAATATCTGGAGCAGAGACAATTTTATTTGCTCATATCATTTTTGTCACTCCTCCTAACCTGTAATATTTATGATCATTTTAGAATGAGATGCTCCAGAGACTAAGCATGTTGGGGTGGTAGTGTGTGTGTGGGGAGGGTGCAAAAGTGTTATTTATAGATCATTTGTCATATTCTAGGCATTAAGTACTTTTTACATAGTGACATTTATTTTTTGTAACATTGCTACCAAACAGCACTCAGGGTTCTGCTGCTCAATGCCGCACTTCTCCTTTGGAAAATCCAGGCAGCTGCAGCACAATCATCCATGTATCATGGAGGAAGAAGAGTCTGACAATGAGCCTGAGAGCCTGAGCCAGAGCCAGAGCCTGAGACCAAGCCAGCTCAGGAGCCAGAGTGCCAGCCCTGTTTTTATTGCATTGGCCCTGGAGATATTCAGCTTTTTATTCAATCACACCCTAGACTGCCCACATTGCCTGACAAATTGTTCCTATGGCCCTTCTGTACTTCTCCCCAGTAATCTGAGTTATCTTAATCAGATCTCTCTGTATCAACATCTCTATTTCCCTGATTTACAGATGAGAAATTTGAGATAAGGAAAAATTAACTGCCTTGTCTTAAGTCACAGAACTATTAAATAATAAAGGTAGGATTCGAACGTGAAAATCTCATTCTTAACCTCAATGCTACTATATTGTTTTCCCCCAAATCTTAAATTTTGAAGATTTGTTGCCTGCCTACATGCAACAAACCAGTGGCTTCTTTTATGTTTTACCAAGCATTGAAGCCAAGTATGAAAAAAATCATCTTCACATTCCACCTTATTCTTTTTAAAGCTTATTAGTGCCAAGGAAAATACACCATCTTTGAGATATATAACTCACTCAGAAAAATGAGTATTTGGGTCTTAGTTTTTATCATTTCTTAGGAGAATACTGTTTAAAATCATTTTAATTTTCCACACTATCATTAGCATTTTATGTGGATCTGATTACTAAAGGGTGCCCTGACGTTGATTAAGTTGTCTCCTCGAGTATCTAGCCTGGCTAAATTTTTACAATAAACTCAAAAATCTCACTTCTTGAAAAGGCTTTATTTCTCTATTATATCTCTCTACCCCCTTTCCTTTCCTGCCCTACTACCACAAAAGAAAAGCACAGTACCTTCTTTAAAACTTGCTTTTGTTATCACTTAATGGCAACAATCCTGTCTTGTTTCATCCTTGTTTCAAAACAAAGAGTTATAGAAAACCTTATTTCTGTACATGAAATAAGTATTTAGAAAATATTATTTAAAGTAAATATTGTTTATAGTATATGATGCTAAAGGAGTAGAGACTTCAAATTATTTCTTTTTTTGTTTTTGGTGTTTTTTTGTATTTCTTTTTTTAAATTTTTTTAAAATTTATTTAATTGTTTTTCAAGTACAGCTTTCTGTCTATTACTCCCATCCATCAATATCCAGAAATCAAAGGCATTTTTGTATACCAACAATGAAGCAGCAGAAGCAGAAATCAAGAAAAAATCCCATTCAGTATAGCAAAAACAAAAATAAAATATCTGAGAATCAATCTAACCAAGGAGGTAAAAGACCTGTATGCAGAAAACTACACAACACTGAAGAAAGAAATCAAGGAACACACAAACAAATGGAAACATATACCGTGTTTATGGATTGCAAGATTCACATCATCAAAATGTCCATACTACCCAAAGGAATGTCCAGATTCAATGCAATACCTATTAAAGTACCAATGGCATATTCCACAGACATAGAACAAACGCTTCAAAAATTTATATGGAACCATAAATGACCCCGAATAGCAGCTGCAATGTTGAGAAAGAAGAACAAAGTAGGAGGGATCACAATACCTGATATCAAACTGTATTCCAAGGCCACTGTAATCAAAACAGCCTGGTACTGGCATAAAAACAGGCACATAGATCAATGGAACAGAACAGACAGCCCAGAAATAAACCAAACTCTCTATAGTCAATTAATATTTGACAAAGGGGCAGTAACATAAAATGGGGTAAAGGTAGCCTCTTCAACAAATGGTGTTGGGAGAACTGGACAGCTACATGTAAAAAGATGAAACGCGAGCACCAACTTACACCATACACCAACATAAACCCAAGGTGGATAAAAGACTTAAATATAAGCCATGAAACCATTAAAGCCTTAGAGGAGAACACTGGCAGGAAAACATCAGATATTTCACGCAGCAACATTTTTACTGATATGTCCCATAGAACAAGAGACTTCAAATTATTTCATGTTTAACACACTCAGTTGAGCTGTTTAGGAATCCTTAGAAATCCATGTGATATTTAATGTGGTTTTGTGTTTCAAGTCTTCTAAAATCATGTAGAATCATCAAAACATCAGTGATGTCCTTTGCTTATATTTTGAATCCCTTTTAAATCCATATTTTCCGAGAGACTTTCGCCAAGATGGAGGCATAGGTGGAAACACTGTGCCTTCTCCCACAACCAAGTTTGAATACAACAAAGGTCTGGAGAACAAAGACTCACCCAAAGGACAGAAAATTGAATTATATGGAAGTCTGACAACCACTAACCGTTCAACGGGGATGGTAAGAGGGGCGGAGCAAGCAGCGAGGAGGGTTGGGCAGGACAGATTCCCCCGACCTAGGCATGCAAGTGGCCCAGACCCAGTCAGGGTGTGGGGCAGACTGACCGCGGTTGCACATTCGCGCAGTGAGACGGACCACGCATGCCCCTGTTGTATTCGAATGGCGAGAAACCAAATGTCCAGGCACTTAGAGCTCGTGATGTTATTTTTTGGCCAAAAGCTTTACCTGCACAGGGGCGAACTTCCCCAACTGTGACCGGGAGTCACGTAGCTCCTCAGAGCTGCAATATGGAAGTCGCGCCTGGCTTACAGACTACAGGGGTTTTATAGAGCGCAGCAAGCAAGCAGTATCCAGAAGCAGATGTGGCTGTTAGCAATTGGTGCAATTGAACACAGCTTTTTCTTTTGATTGGCGGGGTTACTCGTTGGCGGGCAGATTCTGGCGGTCTGCCTTGCTCCACATATTTACCTTATTTGGCTATTTACTTGGCTAACCACTCATCCCATCTTCCCGGAACGTTCTGGGGGCGGGGAGTACAGCCTTAAGCAATAACATCCTGCTTTACACCTTGTTGCATTTTCCATTTTGTCGTAACTTTACACCCCAGGGGGCGAGAGCTGACGGTGGTGGCAAACCGGCGTGCAGTGGGATGAAATGCATGGGCTGGGTGACGGTGGCAGCTACGGCACGGGTGGGGGCTGCGGCGGAAGGTGGCAGAGGGGTCACCATTGTTCCTTTTTGACCCCGCCCCCACATACAACATCACAACCCAGCGACTTAGTTGCCCTGCTCTGGTGAACACCTTAGGACTCCCATCCTGCTACAGAACAGGCACGAACAGCCCAAAAGATGGCGCAAGAAGAACTCAAAGTCCCAGAGCCATTAACTCTCAGCGACCAAGAAATTGCCAGCCTCTCAGAAGCACAATTCAAGACACTTTATCAGGATACTCACAGAACTGGTTGATTATAGTCACAAGTTAGAGGAACATATGAAGGCTAAACTAATTGAAATGAAGGGAGATGTTCAGGAAACCAATAGTGATGGAAAGGAAACTGGGATTCAAATCAATGGAATGGACCAGAAGGAAGAACAAAACATCCGACCAGAAAGGAATGAAGAAATGAGAATTCAAAAAATGAGGAGAGACTTAGGAACCTCCAGGACATCTTTAAACGTTCCAACATCCGGATTATAGGGGTACCAGAAGGGGGAAAGAAATGGCCACAAGTGGGAAACTTATTTGAACAAATAATAAAGGAGAACTTCCCCAGTCTGGCAAAGGAAATAGACTTCCAGGAAATCCAGGAAGCTCAGACAGTCCCAAAGAAGTTGGACCCAAGAAGGAACACACCAAGGCACATCATAATTACATTAGCCAAGATTAAAATGAAGGAGAGAATCCTAGAAACAGCAAGAGATAAGGGGACAGTCACCTACAAAGGAGTTCCCATCAGACTGTCAGTGGATTTCTCAAAAGAGACCTTCCAGGCAAGAAGGGGCTGGAAAGAAGTATTCCAAGTCATGAAATCCAAAGACCTACATCCAAGATTGCTCTATCCAGCAGAGCTTTCATTTAGAATGGAAGGACAGATAAAGTGCTTCTCAGATAAGGTCAAGTTCAGGGAGTTCATCATCACCAAGCCCTTATTATATGAAATGCTAAAGGGACTTATATAAGAAAAAGAAGATGAAAACCATGAACAGTGAAAGGACAGCAATCTCACAGTTATTAACAACCATACCTAAAACAAAAGCAAACCTAGAGGACAGCTACATCAGGAGTGGAACCATAGAAATGAAGAACACATGGAGGGTTAGCAATAGGGGAGTGGGAAGGGGAGAAGGGGGGAGAAGGTAGAGAAAATAGCATAGACAGTAGGTAGAAAATAGATAAGGGGGAGGGCAAGAATACTGGGGGAAGCCCTGGCTGGCGTAGCTCAGTGGATTGAGCACGAGCCTGCAAACCAGAAGAATACTGGGGGAAATATAGAATCTAAAGAACTTGAGACACATGGTTATAAACTAAGGGGGGGAGAATGGTGGGGGAGGGAGTGTGCGGTTGGAGGGGAATGAAGGGAGGGATAGAACAACTGTAATGGTATAATCAATAAAATATATTTAAAAAAAGTAAAAAAATAAATCCATATTTTCCCACATGCCTCTGGATTAATTGTAAAATTCCTACTTCTATCTTTTTAATTTGATTTATATTTTTGAAGTGTATTATGAACATTACCTGGTAAATGGATTAATGTAGAGCAAGACAAAAGTTAGGTAGAACAGAAAAAAGACCACACTAGATATTATATGACTAGAGGAATGGTGGTAGGGAAAAATGATAAATTTACTGGACATTTTAGAATAAAAATACTAATATTTAGTAATGAATTGAATATGGGTGGGTAAGGAAGTATGAGGTATGAAGAGATGCTCCAAGTTTTCTGACTTACACAACTTTGACGAATACTTGTTATATTCGTTAACATTAGAAACATTGGATGAGTTGTACCTGCTATTTTAAGATGGAATATGAATAGTGATTTGGAGATGTACATGAGTGGACAGAAAGAGACTAGTTAGGAAGCTATTGCATTAGTCCAGATGAACAATGATAGTTACTTAGATTAGAGGAGATGATGAAAATGGAGAGAGAAGCTTGTGACTTGGGAGATAATTTAGGAATTAGTCACTAGGTATTATCTTTTGGTTGATTAAGGAGAACTGGTGAGGAAAAGTGGTGACAAGAATATCCTCTAGATTTCTTGATTGCATATTTGGATGAATTGTTCCATTTATTGGTACATAAAACAATGGCAGAGAACTAGGTTTAGCATGATAAGCTAGTTTTCTCTTTATAAAGAATTGCACAGAGAGCAAAATACAGGTTGGAAGAAAAGAGGTTTCTCCTGACAGAGCCAGGTTAGACATGTCCTCTTGCATTATGACTTTCCAGTAGTATCTTGTAGTGTCTGGAAGCATATTTTCTATCTGTTTTTTTAAAGTAGGGATCAAAGACTCTTGCCAAGTAATATTGTCATTGCTCATGTATGTCATTGATTATTTTCTCTCTCAATAGGATTTGTGATGTTGCTTTGGCTGTAGCCACTGAATCCCCACTGTTTCTTTTTCCTTTGGACTGAGAAGCTGACAAAAGAAAGCCACAAGCCCTATGGCAAAAATTTTAAAATCAATCAGTGTAACAACTCCTGTGCCATCTGAACATTATCCAGAAGCAAAATTAAGCAAGACAAAATTCCCTAGTGGAAAAAACACATTGTTCAACCACCCAGAACTGCAACACTACCAGAAGAATGCAAAAATTAATAGCGATGGGAAAATAATTGAATATACTGATTGTTAGAAGTGGAGCAATGTTTACCCCTTTCTGAATATGTACTGATCAATGAAATCTTCACTTCAAAAGGAGAAAGATGTGAATTGTTTTCTGGAAGGTGAAAACATGTGGAAAAGGCTCAGGGCTCAGAGAAATACAAACTATAAAAAGCATCAAACTATGTTAAGCAAAATCTAATACTTTTCAGTTTCTTGGTAAGAAAAATTTTTGTTCACTCTTTTTGTTTCCCTTTCTCCTTTTATGTTAATTCAATAAAACACAGTATGCTACTAATGTGTACTACGTTTTCGTTATCTGTGGCTTTATAGATGGAAAACTGCGTGATTTGTCTATGTAAAATTGTAGCATATGAACCAGTGAAAAGATCTAGGATGTTCTGTTATCAAAAAGAGATCATGTAAAGGACGTTGGCAATAATAATAGAGTCCAAGAGGTACATTTTATTTAGCTAATCTAGTAGTTGTTTGGGATACATTGTACATTTTGTACTAAATCATTATGAAAAAATAAGGCAATAGTTATTAGTGACATATCATACAACTCCAAGTAGGGATAAATATCCCTTCTATTCTATCATGCAGAAAGTGGAAAATATTTTAGGGATCTTGGGCCTCTTACTCTAAGCTACTTAAAACCAAAATTCCATCAGATTTACTACTACCAATCTGTTCAGCAAATATTTGATAAAATGCACTGCACTGTCTAGTTATTCACAATATTTGACCTTCTAGCATTTATTGAAATGTACTAATTGTATGCAAGCAAAAATACAATTCTAGATAAGCACTCAATTTTATTTTATAAAAACCTGGATACCTCAAACGTATATGGCCTGAATTATCTAGATCAATATTTCTTTAACTTCTCATGTGTGAATATAAACTATTTAACTGTTCTAAATAGTCTTGAATAAACATTCCCTAAAAATATCTACAACTCAGATAATACAGTGTAAAATAATAATAAATCTCACATTTTTTACCTTTAAGTAATGAAATCTTAAGCTTTTGACTTTTAAAAATTTTCCCAATGCTTAACATTTTACTGAGATGAAATAGAACTATTTCTCAAAGAAGCTAATCTGTTAGTTCTACCTGCCACATGTTACCAAAGGATACTAAATATGAGAGATAAGAATGTCTTGGAAATGACAAATGACGTGGGTTTCTTCCAACCTGCTATGCTAATAAAAAGAAATAATCAAAATTATTTCTCTAGATAGAGTCACTTGGTCTTTGGTAGCCAATAAGACAAGATTGACAAAGTAGCTGATTAGCTATTGGATTCTCAAGCTCCATGAACACTGAAAGGATTTACAGCAGGCTACTTCTCAAATAAAAGGCATATCATTTGCAAAAACCAAAGTAATCCTTAAGAAAACCCACAGGACCTAGAAAAATGATCAATATAAAATAGATGTACATTGGTAAATGATTTTAAAATATTATATACTAAATTAGGGAATAAATGAAAGATTGGCTCTCTAATATTTTCAAATGAATTGAAAAGAGTTGTACACTTGTAGAGTGTGACATGCGATTGTTGTAAAGGTGTTTATTACTGTTTCTTAAGACTGTCTCGAGAAAAAAAGAATTTTCTTCTTACTATCAGTCCATAGGCAGCTTTCTTACAAATAAATTATCATGCACATAAAAAGCATTTCTTGAACTCCTAAGTGGAAGTTAGGAAGAAACAGGCAACTTGGAGGGCCTGAAATAAGATTACTTTTTCAATAAGTGCTTATTTTTAATCTAAAGATAGCTAATGCTATATTCTTACTATTCAAAATCCTCCTAGGCGAAAATGCAGTTTCTCTGGGTAATTAAAATTAGAGTTGTCAAATAGAGGAAAAAAAGAATGGTGGAAGTAATTCAAAATGAGGCTAAATTGGACAGCCTTAGTAGGCAGAAATATAAGGTGGTTGAAGAACCATTTTTTAAAATAGGTAAAATGTGATCTTGGCTGGCCCTCTATTATGTTAATTATGCTTCTCTGACTAATAAGTTTCTTTGACCTTTAATAAAATGCTCTGAAACATACTTTGCCTTTTATAATTCATCATGGAAATCATATGTGTTTTGTTATTAATACATTCTTTTCTTCACTGACAGTATGACTCAAAAATGCTGACGTTTCTAAGGCAAGTTTTCTGAATGATTTCCTGGGAATAGAGTAGAATTTTATTTTAATTTCATCAAATCACATCTGCATTACAAAAAATAACAAAACAATACCATTGGCAAATACAACAGAGATCAACAGCCTTGTCTTATCTGAAATATATCCACTTTGCAATTCAGCTCTTCCCCTATCTTTTGTGTCTCACTTATAAGTTGTCACTTACTTCTTCTGAACACACTCAATATTCTTCAATTTCAATTTAGTGAGACAATGAACTACAAAAATGTATATTGCTGTGAAAAAAACTAGATGAATTAGATGTGCTGATGGTAGATGATTTATGTCCACTAAGTATCATAGTTTCTCTAACTATAAACTGTCAAAAACAATTAACCTCAGCTTTTACTGGAATTTTTTCATACAATGAAGGCTCTTTATTTAACACCTGCTATTGGTGTGTGCCAATGAACAACATTGTAGTTATGATGTATTTCTGAGTACTAAATCACAAGAAAATGCTGTAAAATATTGTTGGAATAAAAAGTTTTAGTCTAAAAATTAAGCTCACACTTTAAAAAAATTCTTTTTTAAAATTTATTCATTCTTCATGTACAGTTTTCTGCCTTTTACCCCCATCCAAGCCCACTCCCAGCCCTCCCCACCTCCCTTCCTTTTCCACCCCTTCTTGTTATTGTCCATGTGTCCTTTACACTGGTTCCTGCAAACTGTTCACCCTTTTCCACTGAAATTCCCTCCCTTCTCCCCTCTGGTCACTGTCAGCCTGTTCTCAATTTCAGTGTCTCTGGTTATATTTTGCTTATTGGTTTGTTTTTTTGATTAGGCTTCTGTTAAAGGTGAGGTCGCGTGGTATATGTCTTTCACCACCTGGCTTATTTTGCTTAGCAAAATGCTTTTGAGTTCCATCCATACTGTTGCAAATGGTAGCAGCTTCTTCTTTCTTTCTTTCTACTGTATTGAATTCCATTGTGTAAATGTACCATAGTTTTTGGATCCATTCATTTCCTGATAGGCACTTAGGTTGCTTCCAACACTTGGCTATTGTAAATTGTGCTGCTATGAACATTGGGGTGCATAGATTCTTTTGGATTGGTGTTTGCAGGTTCTTAGGATATAATCCTAGCAGTGGAATTGCTGGGTCAAAAGGCAGATTTGTTTTTAGTTTTCTAAGGAAATTCCATACTGTTTTCCACAGTGATTTCACCAGTCTGAAATCCCAACAACAGTGCAATAGAGTTGCCTTTTCTCCACAACCTCTCCAACACTTGTTGTTTGTTGATTTGTTTATGATGGCCATTGTCACCAGTGTGAAGTGGTATCTCACTGTGGTTTTAATTTGCATCTCTCTGATAGCTAGCAATACTGAGCATCTTTCCATGTATCTCTCTGAACCCTCTGTAAGTCCTCCTTGGAGAAGTGTCTGTTCTCGTCCTTTGCCCATTCTTTTTTTTTTTTTTTTTGCCATTCCAAAGCTTTTTTTTATTTAATTATTTTTCAAGTACAGTTTTCTGTCTTTTACTCCCATCCCAGCCCACCCCCCCGTGCTCCCCACCTCCTTCCCATTTCCACCCCCCTTAGTTGTTGTCCATGTGTTCTTTATACTAGTTCCTGTAAATCCTTCTCCTCTTTCCCCTGAAATTTTCTCTCCTCCCCCCTCTGGTTGCTGTCCTCCTGTTGTCTATTTCAGTGTCTTTGTTTTTTATTTTACTTGCTTGTTTGTTTTGTTGTTTAGCTTCCTGTTAAAGGTGAGATCATATGGTATTTGCCCTTCAACACCTGGCTTATTTCACTCAGTATAATGTTTTCAAGTTCCACCCACGCTGTTTCAAAGGGTAACAGCTCCTTCTTTCTTTCTGCTGCATAGAATTCCGTTGTAAATATGTAGTATAATTTTTTGATCCATCCATTTACTGATGGGTACCTAGGTCACTTCCAGCTCTTGGCTATTGTTTGGTTCGCAGGCCTGTGCTCAATCCACTGAGCTACGCCAGCCAGGGCAAGAGTGGGACTTTTAAATTAACCGAAGATGCCTCATTGAAAAACAAAAGACATCTGAGGTGGTAAAAACAAGGCCAAAGGAATTTCTGAATATAGTAATAGCACAAACTATGCAGAAACTAAACGCAGAATTCCAATAATGAAAGGGAAGTCCACTGATTTATCTTTGAAATGCATAAGATTAGCACAAACTCAGACAACTATATTCTTTGTGCCTATTTCTGGGAATATCATGGGAACTTTCATTTGCAAGAAAAGCATTCTTCATAAATATATGTTGTTGAGTAAAATTGTTCCTAATTTGGATTTTTATGTATATTAAATAACAAATTATATATATATATATTTAGCTCATATATATATATGAGCTAAATACATATGAGGTAAATACATATGTATATTTAGCTCATATATATATATATATGAGCTAAATATACATATGTATTTACCTTGCATTAGACTTTTATTAATTTCCCTGTGGCATAAGACTTTTTAAAAAAGATTGTATTCATTTATAGACAGAAGGGAAGAAAGGGAGAAAGAGAGGGAGAGAAACAGCGATGTGTGGTTACCTCTCATGCGCCCCTACTGGGGACCTGGCCCACAACCCAAGTATGTGCCCTGACTGGGAATTGAACCTGCAATCCTTTGGTTTGCAGGCTGGTGCTCAATCCACTGAGCCACACCAGCCAGGGAGTCTCTGTGGCATAGGACCTTTTGATGTAAGAATTCAAATAAAATATGTTGTTTTCCATAAGTCATTAGGCGACTTATATAATGTTTTAAAGGAGTATGGTCTTGTACCAGACATTCTTCCAAATGCTTTATTGCAGATATTTCTTTAATTTTCATAACTAGTATATGAGATAGTTACTTTTTTCCCATCCTCATTTTACTGATGAAGACATAGCTAGCAAGTAATAGAGAGATGAATAAAACTTAGGTAGTCTGGTGGGAGAACTTACACCTTTAGTCATTACTAGATTCTGCTTTTGAATATGCAGATCCTTCCAAAGTCTGAAAAGAAGAAAGTTTTCCAATTCATGGTGATGAAGAAATGAAATAACATAGCAATAACAAGTATGTATTAAGCACTTGCTCTTTGTGAGACATGGAACATATACATGGGTTTTCCAATTTAATCCTTCTCAAAATTTATGAAACATGAATGTTTGAAAAATAGTGAGTGATCAATATGTTTTTGTGAAATTAGTGACATAAGCCTCAGTTACATTATTTGCAAATTTGGGATAACATTTATTTCACTAATTTAACAAAAGCATATTGATCACTCACTACTTTGTGTTAATTTATACACAGTGATAGAACTAGTAAGTGGTAGTACTAAAATGACTGATTATACAATATAAAACTAACCCATACTCATTGCAGTAGCTAAATGAATCTTTTTGGAAAACAGATCTGATCATAGCAATTCTTCCTACAAAAAATCTGCTTGAAATATGAAGGAAAATTCCTGTTTATGGTCTTTAGAGTTCTGGGTGATTTCGACCATGGCTACTTCTCCATAGTTCTCTTACATCATCTTCCCTGCTCTTTCTCTTAGTCTAACCTTTCATTCACCCATAATCACAACACTTCCTCCTTCACCAGCTATTTGCACCTGTTCTTTGGTCTGCTTGAAATTCTCACAACGTGCTCCTTCACATATTTAATTGTATTCTTCAGTTCTCAACTCTAGCATTACATCTTCCATTGAAAATAGTTTTCCTGACCATTCTATTTTTGCCCCTCCCAACATTGCTGCAATTATGTCCGTTGTAAATTGATGTTTGTGTGTGGTAGTAGTGCTGTATATGTGATTATTTAGCACTTGCCTCTTCTAATAGACAGTAAGCCTCGTCCCCAAATTGTTTTTCCCCACATAATATTAGTGATGATAATAACTCTTTTTACTGAGTTCGAATAATTTAATAGCTGTTCTGCTATGAATGTGGTTAAGAGCTAAAATGACCCAGTGGAGTGGAGTTATTCCACATATAAGCATTATAATTGTGCCTTTCTCATGTGCAAAGGTTTGCTATTAATTAAACAGCAACTCTCTTAAGAAGGAGCTATTATTTTGCCCATTTGACAGACACTGAAACTGAGCCTTTGAGAGTTGGAGTAAGTTGCTCACAGTTATACCCAATAACCATTATTTTTTAAGTTCACATATAGAATGAGAAGGCTCTAGTTAATATATAAGGAAATAAAATTCAGCAGTGTATTAGCATAATTATATGCATGCCATGGTTATATTTATGCAATCTGGAAATGTAAACTTGGCTTAATATCTGAAATTACTACACATAATATGCATGCATAACTTGGACAATGGAGAAAATATAACTGTGCTAATAAATATTTTAAAACATTAAACTTTTTATTAATAAAATATATCTTCTACACAATAGCCATAGAACATGTACTATTGAAACACTAGAAAGATCCCTATTTAAGTAGGGATTAAGTCGAGTAGATACTATGACCAAACTTATATGGCATTACTTAAAATTTTAAAACAAACTCAAGATATAAAGAAAAGAAACATTTAATAATCAGACATCTGGACATGATGTATTATTAACTGAAGATGGTGTCACTCCTTACCAAAACAAACAAAAGAAAACCAACAGAATCCATTGATAATGTATGAAATATAAGAAATAAGAATTTCATCAAGGCAGCAGCTCTCAAAGTGTTGTCCTTGGACCACATCGGCCTCACCTGGCATTTGGTAGAATAGAAATTCTTAGGCTCTATCTCAAATTTTCTGAGTCAAAAACTCTGGGGTTGAAGCTCAGAAATCTGTGTCTTAAGAAGCCCTCCAGGTAGATCTGCTTCCTGTTAATATTTCAAGAACCACTGATGGAAGGAAATAGAATATAAAGTAATAAAATCCATCTCTATTTCCCCACAATAACTAGTTAGATATATAGAGAAAATATTCCCTTCCCAATAACATGGCAATGCCTGATTTACCCAAAAGGAAAAAGTCATTCAGGCAGTTCAACTTAATTTAAATTTCTGATAAACAATGAATATTTTTTAGTGTATGTCCTGAGTATTGCATGTAACATAATTGATTCATTGTGAGACATTTTGTGAAGTTTAACTAGGTGTCCTTTATTTTATCTGGCAACCCTACCAATAAGAGCAAAAAAAAATTCCCAGAGTCAACATAATATAAAGTATGTAAGGACTATATAATGAAAACCATACACATTACCAGAGGAAATAAAAAAAATGACATGAGTTTTTTGAACTTTTATTACATGCTAAATGTTGTTCAAACTATTTTAAACTGTATGTTCCAACTTCATGTATTAACTCATCTAATCCTCCAACAATAGTATGAGGTGTGTACGGTTTTATAGTTGAGGAAATCAAGTCAGAGAAATGTTAAATAACATACCAAGATCACATGGATATAAATATTTTGTTTTATTAGTTAGATCATCCCCCTAGATTAGAGGGTTCAATATTATAAAAATGTCCATTCTCTAAAAGTTAATTATAAATTTAACATGATTCCACTGAAATATCTAAGTGAAATTTCTATATCTTGGTAAAAATTTGAAGGTTCATCTAAAAGAATAAGCATATTACACTAACCCAGATAACTTTGAAACTGAGAAATAATAAAGGAGGAACTTCTACTGGAAGATACTAATATCTAAAATTAATTGTAAAAGTATGATGCATTCACAAGAATACTGATATAAATATCAATAGAGTAGCATACCATAAAAGAGAAAAAAATAAAAGGGAATACACCCCAATAAAAGCAGTGTTTATATGTGGTAAGGACTTATTAATTTCCAACATTTCTGATGTGCTTTTCTTAGTTTACAATCTTCTGTGAAAATTTTATATTATTTTAGTGAGGAAAATATATTTTACCTCAAATAAAGAAAAACAATTTAGAAAGAAATCAGAGTCTTGCATTTACTATTCCAGGATCTCTAAGAAAGCCACATATGCCTGGAACAGAATGAACTGATTGTAACAAATGTCTATGACTAGATGTGTTACTGAAACCTCAAATTCTTTTTTTTTAAGATTTTATTTATTTATCTTTAGAGGGAAAGGGAAGGAGAGAGGGAGAGAAATATCAATGTATGGTTGGCTCTTGTGTGTCCCCTGCTGGGTACTGGCCTGCAACCCAGGCATGTGCCCTGACTGGGAATCAAACCACTGTCCTCTGGTTCTCAGGCCCACACTCAATCCATTGAGCTACATCAGCCAGGGATGAAACCTCAAATTCTCAATAAGTCATATATATAAATGTCATATAAATGTATATATTTCTACTAAATGAGCCAGTCATTTTGCCAAACATGTAATAAACATGTTCTCACTTAAACTTTCCAACGATGTTGTGCAATACTGTGATGTGAGTACTCTAATTAGATGTTATAGATGAAAAACGAACAAATAAAACAAAGGTTACAGCGGTTAAATAATGTAAGTATTAAGTGGCAAAATTGAGGTTTAAACTCCATCACGTTCTTAGTTTCATTCTGCTGTCAAAATTGCACTCTCACTACCTCTAGACTTGTTCCTCTGCATGTGTTTTCTCTCTGGACAGCTGATGCCAACATTCAGCCTGACAATTAAGTAAGTTCATCCTTGATTCCCCTATCCCTCTCCATCTTGACCTCAACTCCAATCAATCAACAGGTCTTATTAATTCTATTGAGGTTTTCCAAACCCTTATTCTGTTTACTTCTCTCCGTTACTTCCATTACTTCCACTGTGAAATGGGTCCCTTCTCTGCTCCTGTCTTGGATTTTCCAATAAAGTAGTTTCTAGGTAGCTTTTCTCTTCTCCTTCTTATTCTTCACACTGAAGCCACACATCTCCAAAACACAAATCTTGTATTTTCTTTTCATTTCCTTGACCAGAATCCTTCCATCCTTCCAAAGTTCCCATTGCCTAGGGAATTTAAACTCTTTATGTATTATTGATTATGCTATTAAAGTTGTTCCATTCCCCCCTTTATTCCCCTCTGTCCTGCACACCCCCCATGCACCAGCATCCCCCCACCCCCCCGCTGCCAGTACATGTCCACGAGGTGTACATATAAGTTCCTTGGCTTCTCCATTTCTGATACTATTCTTAACAAACCCTGTCTATTTTCTACATACCATTTATGCTACTTACTCCCTGTACCTTTTCCCCTATTCCTCTCATCCTCTTCCCTGCTCATAACCCTCCATGTGATCTCCATTTCTGTGATTCTGTTCCTGTTATAGTTCTTCGCTTAGTTCATTTTTGGTTTGTTTTTTTTTTTACGTTTGGTTGTAGATAGTTGTGATTTTGTTGTCATTTTACTATTCATATTTTTATCTCCTTTTTATTAGATAAGTTCCTTTAACATTTCATATAATAGGGGCTTGGTGATGATGAATTCCTTGAATTTGACCTTATCAGAGAAGCACTTTATCTGTCCTTCCATTCTAAATGAAAGCTTTGCTGGATAGAGCGATCTTGGATGTAGGTCTTTGGATTTCATGACTTGGAATACTTTTTTCCAGCCCCTTCTTGCCTGTAAGTTTTCTTTTAATAAATCAGCCGATAGTCTTAGGGGAACTCCTTTGTAGGTGACTCTTTCCTTTTCTCTTGCTGTTTTTAATATTCTCTTCATACCCTTCATCTTGGGTAATGTAATTATGATGTGCCTTAGTGTGTGCTTCCTTGAGCCCAACTTCTTTTGCGGGGGAGAGAGGTCCAACTTCTTTGAGATTCTCTGAGCTTCCTGGACTTCCTGGGAGTCTATTTCCTTTGCCAGATTGGGGAAGTTCTCCTTCATTATATTTTCAAATAAGTTTTCCATTTCTTGCTCTTCCTCTTCTCCTTCTGGTACCCCTATGATTCAGATGTTGGAATGTTTAAAGTTGTCCCCAAGGTTCCTAAGCCTCTCCTCCCACCCTTTTTTTCTTTGAAGTCTTGTTTCTTCATTCTGTTCTGGGTGAATGTTTATTTCTTCCTTTTGGTCCAAACCATTGGTTTGAGTCCCAGGTTTCTTCCCTTCACTGTTGGTTGTCTGTATATTTTCCTTTACTTCGCTTTTCATAGCCTTCACTTTTTCCTCTATTTTGCAACCATACTCAAACAATTCTGTGAACATCATGATCACCGGTGTTTTGAACTGTGCATCTGGTAAGTTTACTCTCTCTTCATTGCTTACTTATATTTTTTCTGGAACTTTAATCTGTTCTTTCACTCAGGCCATTTATTTTTTTGTCTCGGTATGCCTGTTATGTAATAAGGGGCAGAGCCTTAGGTATTCTCCAGAATGGGACAACCACCGTGTCTGCATTGTGGCACCGTATGTGGGGAAGGATTCCTAGAGGGAAGGAATAGTGCTGCTTGTTCAGCTCTCTGTTGGCTTTTAGTCACTTCCTCTGCTACCCATGAGCAAATTGGGCCTTGCTTGTGCTGATTGCTAGGTGAATGGTTTTGTGTATGTTCTCAGACCCCGTAGGTCTCTCCATTGAACTCTCCTGTGAGGCTGGGAGTTTCTCTCACCAACTCAGATCCCACATGTTTTTTCAGTCAGAGGTTTTGAGGCTTTATTTCCCTGCACTGGAACCTTGGATTGCACAGTCTATCTTGCTCCCCAGTTGTTTCTCCCAGTTCATTCACACAGAAATGTAGGACTGCTCACTCTGTTAGCTGTAGACTCACCCAGTCCTCCAGCCACCACTTTGCCCACCCCAGTCTTCCAAACACTGTCTTGCTGTGAGTACTCTCTGACCAACTGCTCATCTCTGCTCCTCTTACCAGTCTGGATGAATGTTTCTTTAACTCCTTGGATGTCAGACTTCCATGCATTTTGATTTTCTGTCAGTTCTGTTTATTTTTTGTTTTTAAATTTGTTGTTGTCCTTTTAACTGTCCAAGGAGGCACAGTGTACCTACCTACACCTCCATCTTGGCTAGTGAGAATTAAACTCTTTAGCTTAACATATAAGATCCTCTGTGATCTAGCCCCTGTGGGGCACCACTCCCCCAGTGAACATAAACTTCAGCAATACTAGTTACTTGAATGTCATTGAGACACACACCTGATTTGTCAGTACTTCTTGTCTTTACACATGTAGGCATATATATGTTAAAATACACATATTTTAAATGCCCCCCCCCCTGCCCTGTGCACTTGGAAAATACCTCTTCATTTTTTAAGAGTTAACTCAAATGATATCTTCTCCTTGGAGATTACCCTAACCTCTTCAGGCAAAATAAGACCCTACCTTTTCTGTGTTTTCAGAGTATCTTTCAGGTTTTTTTTTTTTTTGCAAAGTATAATGGAAAGAGAGCAGGCTTTGGAATCACAGGAGTAGGTTGTGCATTCAGAGGTTGCTGTTTACTAACTGTATGTCATTGGGTAAATTATATCAACATGAGATGTAATAAGACTTTTCAAAAAGAATTTGACCAGCTCTAGCTGGTATGACTCACTGGATTGAGTGCCAGCCTGTGAACCAAAAGATCACCACTTTGATTTCATCAGGGCACATGCCTGGGCTGTGGGCTAGGTCCTCAACAGGGGGCAGGTGAGAGGCAACCACATACTGATGTTTCCTCTCCCTTTCTTTCTCCCTCGTTTCCTTTCTCTCCCTAAAAAATAAATAAATAAATACTGAAAAGTAATTCGACCAACATATTTGATTAACTTCCCTAAATTAAGACTAAACATGAAATAATTCTTGACTGAATATGTAGAAAATTATTTCTGTTATGAATGTTTTCCAGAGGAGATATTTTAATTTATATTGTTTGTAAGATATTCATCATTCTTAAATATTTTGTACCTAGCCATTCACTATTATGCCTCTTTTATCTTTTTTAATTTAAAGATAGTTTTCTTATATTTCCAAGATGCATTCATTTTCTCATCCATAGATATATACTTTCAACAAACTTTTAGTGAATGCTCATTATGTACCAGACACAAGAATATATATAGTGATAAAGGCCATAAGAAAAAAATAGAAGTACAGTTCTCAGGAAGCCTAATTTAATTTGATGTATTCTAATGGAATATTAAGCCAGGAATGTTGTGTTGATATTAAATTACTCCCATAACTCAGCTTCCCATCCTGCACTATGGCTGGAATGAATTCAAGATATGTTAGTTCTTGATTATTCTCTTGGAGAATTTTTTTTTAATAACCAATGTAGTCACATGTCAGAGGAGACTTGTTTCATGAGCTATTACCATATTTCCCTTCATTTTCCAGTATAGTTTCTGGGGGCAAGTGAGGCAGTATCTAGTCCCATAACACAAACTATGACTTTGATTTCATGCATCAGGGTTTTTTCTCTTTTTTCATAACTGAAACATTTTGATTTTGCTTTCAAGAATGTGTTTTGTAAAATTGTGAATGAGTCCATCTAAAAATGGCCATTAAAAACTCAGTTGTGAGCGCGGGCCTGCGAACCAGAGGATCGTGGTTCGATTCCCAGTCAGGGCACATGCCTGGGTTGCAGGCCGGTTCCCTGCAGGCCAACTCCCAGCAGGGGACGCACAAAAGGCAACCATACATTGATGTTTCTCTCCCTCTCTCCTTCCCCTCTAAAGATAAATAAATAAATAAAATATTAAAAAAAACTCAGTTGTGCATGTACAACGCACTACCAATGTTTTATTCTATCAACTAATTGTATGATCTTAGAAGCACGTGATCATATCTCAGGTTGAGACTTGATCATTTGCTTTGTGTTCAAACATTTATTAAAAGAAAATAAGCCCCGGCTGGTGTAGCTCAGTGGGTTGAGCGTGGGCCTGTGAACCACACGATCACGGTTCGATTCCCAGTCAGGGCACATGCCTGGGATGCAGGCCAGTTCTCAGGAGCAGGGGACTCACCAGAGGCAACCATACATTGATATTTCTCTCCTTCCCTTCCCCTCTAAAGATAAATAAATAAATAAAAATCTAAAAAAAAGAAAAGAAAATACTGCTAGAAAACATGAATTTTATTTTCATTCAGACTTGGGTTCAAATTTCAACTCTGCAGATGGAATGCCTATGGAAGGTTACTTACATTCTCTGAGCCTATTTACACAAAATCTTTAGTATATTAACAAAGTTAATGCATAATCAATATTAATGACAACAGCTAATATTCATTGAGAGACTACTATTATTGCATGATGTTTGAAGAAGACTGGTCTAAGTTCTAAGTAGAGGGATGGGATAGAAGAGGAAGATTATATGTAGGATGTATTCTTGAATAGATATATCTCATTTAGTAAATATATGCCATAAGTGGTACTCTTCTGTGATACACCTGCAGTGTAAGATATTTTAGGCTTTCAAGAAAGAATATGGAGCATCCTTAATCTTAGAGGTAAGGGCTGATCACAGCCACTGAAGGGCAGAAGTAGAATGTGAGAGGAGACTAATTTTGGCCTAATTCTTTGCTCCTGGGTTTTTTTGGACCTCCACTGAGACTTCTGTAAAGGCTAGGTAAATTATCAAGTAAACACATAATACAAGGCCACTGGTTCCTTTGGAAAAGTGACTTCCAAATGCTTAGTAACAGAGGATGGGGAGATAGTGATTGACATCAAGATTAGGACCAAGAGAACGCAGGCCTTACCTGAATCACTCCATATGTACAGAGTATAGGAAGAAAACTGATATCCACAGGATGATTGAGAAGTGATAGATCAGAGGGATGAGGACATACATGTCTTACGAAAAAGCAGATGATGGAAGCTTCTGTAGTGAAACACTCTGTAAGTGAAGTACTGGAGGAATTGAAATGAGCTGTTTCAAACAGGTACTTAGTATGAGGTTGCCACTATGTGTGCAACCTCATACTAAGTTTACCCTTTACAGGGAAAACCAAGAAAAAGAAGACAACTTCAGGCTTCTGTTTGGTGCAGAGGCCTGCATTTTAAATGTCTTATCTAAGAAAAAGAAGATCAAAACTACGAACAATAAAATGACAACAAACTCATAATTACCAATAACTGAACTTAAAAAAAAAAGCAGCCCTGGCTGGTGTAGCTCAGTGGATTGAGCATGGGCCTGCGAACCAGACGATCACAGTTCGATTGCCAGTCAGGGCACATGCCTTGGTTGCAGGCCAGTTCCGGCAGGGGACACACCAGAGGCAACCACACATTGATATTTCTCTCCCCCTCTCCTTCCCTTTCCCTCTAAAAGATAAATAAATAAAATCTTAAAAAAAAACAAAGCAAACAAATAGAACAGGAACAGAATCACAGAAATGGAAATAACATGGAAGGTTATCAGTGGAAGAAGGGGTGGAAAGGTGCAGGGAATAAGAAGCATTGTATAGAAAATGTAGAAGCCAAAGAACTTATATGTACAACCCATGGACATGAACTAAGGGGATGGGGAATGCTGGAGGAAGGTGGGGTGCAGGGACAAGGGGGATAAAAGGGAGAAAAATGGGACAACTGTAATAGCATAATAAATAAAATATACTTAAAATAAATATCTAATAACATATACTGCTTGGAGACGATGCCTGACAACCAATGCCTGCTATTCTTCCTTGAGTGATAAGCACATCTATTAACTTGAAAGGAGTATTCCAATTATGTTTTTCATAGGGACTGCTGCTGTGAGCACTTTAGATCACATAGATAAATTACAAAGCAGCAAACTTCATATTTCTTTTTGGAAGTTGGACTCCCAGCTGCAGTTTACACACACACAGAGGCTAGGAAACATGAGTGACAGCCAATGACAATAAGCAGCCTTGGGAAAATGTGGGCATTTGTGTTAGAGAGTTCAAGATATTGCTAAGAAGTTTTATGTAGTGAGGGATGAAGGTAGTTACTGGGTCACAGATACACATAACTGATGTCTCTGCATTTTAGATGGCAGGCTTGAAACCTCATATACCAATCAATACCCTTTCATTTTTATGTAATCTGAACTGCTAAAATGCAGGTTAAAAAAGAGTGGTAGAGAAGCTCTTCCCATAGACTTTGTCTTTTGACCAGATTCATGACCCTTTAGAGGATCATGAAATGGCCCCTATAAATTGTGTTGTTTTATTGCTTCATTTTACCCACAGATGACTTGTAGCTGGAGTGAGCATGGCACAAAAGTTAAGACTATGTATCCAGGAATCACATGCAAACTGTTATTCCCAAGCTGTGTGAGCTTGGGAACAAGCTGTGTTAACTTGGGAACATCCCTTGAGTTCCTTGACCCTTACTCTCAGCAGGTCAAATGGGCTAACAGGTCCAAAGAGTGCCCAGCTGATGCAGGTAGTTGGCTATCATGCTCTTGGGAGCCAGCAAAAAGCCTAGTCTGAGGAGCTTTGAAATTGACCCTTTGGACGGCCATTACTTAGCTGGAGGAAGCTAAGGGATTTTGCTTATTTATATATTTATTACCCCATCCCTAGAGATATTGAGTTAGGTCCTCAGTCTGAGGAGTTTAATCCTTCATGCTCTGATTTGCTATTGAGTACCAGAACCATTTATGGATAAAGGTCCTGGGGCAGAGAAGGTCCTGGGGCAGACTAGGAAGTTTAGCACAAGACATTCATATTTAACAGGCAATACATTCAGTAACATGTCTTGTGTTAGGAGGAGTAGTAACACAAGAATGACAGTACCTCATAAAAGGGGTAAAACAGTTATAAAATCTTCTGAGTACAATTTAGGAGTAGCTACTGAGGATAGTGAAGTGGAGTAACAAATATTAAGATCCTTATGAATTTCCTGAACAGGGAATGCCTGGAGAAGTGCAGTTTCCCATGCAACTGTCCCCTGAAGAAAAACTCAGATCTGATGAGAATCAAAGCTTTTATGAGATACTGGAGGCACAACCATCTGAAATTACAGCATCACCTTGACAAGGTATGAATAACATCACTACATATTTATAAAATAACAACAATAGAGGTCAAATTCTTGACTAAAGTTATAATGATTCTTTCAGTAAAGGACTTCATAAGATTGGTAAGATTATTTAAGAGTTTGCTGATTCCAGTGGTAGAAGGAGGTATGAGGGACTGTTGGAATATAGAGGAAATATTGAAGAGTGTACAAAAGCACCTATGGAAGAATGAACAAATTGTGTTGAAGCCAGTTCTAGACAGAGGGAAAACACCAAGAAATGGAGTATTGAGAGTTTCCAGGGATGGTGTGAACCATGAACTGCACTTTGAAGGGCAAACTTAATTTGGAACACTTAGAAACTGTGTGTAGAGGTGGCAGCAGCTGACTTAAAAAGAGCTCAAGCAAGGGTCTAGAATTCAGAATAGACTTGGCTTCCTGAATGAGCAGTAAGAAACTCAGGCTAATAAGAGTGAAAGATTTGGAGTGGAGAAAGTGAGAAGAGAGTCACTGCTGCATAGATAGGATGAGGATGATTAGGGAGTATCTTGACATTCATGGATGAGAACTTGAGTCTGACAGAATGGAAAATAGGAGCTATTAAAGATTTCCAACCAGGGGAATGTGATGAAAACTGCTTGGATTGGAGAGTAGAGTCTCAGGTTAGTGTGGGCTATTAGATATTGATCATTGATCTGAGAAACCAATGTATGTTAAAGGAGATTCTGAAAGGTCTCACAAAATTATTTCTTTATTATTATTATCATTTTTATTGTTGTTCAAGTATGGTTGTTTCTATTTTCCCCCCTCCACTCACCCCCCACCTTCCTCTTAGTACTTGGATGGGGGATTACAAAATTATTTATGTTGACTTAGCTCCTCATACATAGTATATAGTCACTACATACTCGGTAGTGACATATACATATTTATTGTTTTGTTTCTTTTATTAAAAAGCTTCATATTATAGCTGAAATGTATAAGGTTATGGTTGAAATCATTTATGCGAAATTTAGAAACACATAGAAGAGTGATCTAGGCAAAGTATAAAAGTAGACTATAGAGTTTTACTTAAATTTATGTAGTACTACTTGCCATAGCAATGTCTCTTATTGAGTCTGAGAAGCCAATTTCATAGTTACCAAGATTGGCAGCAACTAAGGTATATAATATATATTATAATGTTGTATAATATATAACACACAATTATATGTAATTAAAGTATTATAATACATAATTACATATAAAAGTAAAGTTGCTGTTAGTAGATATTTCACTGTCCCAGCTTCCATGGAATCAGTCTATTTCAAGCATCAGTTCCCCCCTTTTTTGCATTTTTTACTGTTGTTCAAGTACAGTTGTCTCCATTTTCCTGCCACCACTTTCCCATGCTCTACCCACCCCAACCTCCCATCCTCAATTTTTCCCACCTTTGGCTTTGTCCATGGGTCCTTTCTACATGTTCAAAGCACTAAGAAAATGATCAGCTTCTTGTATTGCAAGGACTGCAGAATGACTTCCCACCCTCTAGGAAATTATCCTGTGAACACAGAAATGAACATGCAATGGAATGGAATCAAGAGATACAAGCCCTCTGAACCCAGACTGCTGAATTCAGGCTTCTCATCAATGGGCAGCAGACCTCACGGCGTGCTTCAGATTAGCCTAAAGAGGACTAGCATGTATTTCAGGGTATAAGGTCCATTTCAATATGTACATTAATAACCAGGACAAACTTTTCTTTCCTGTTCATAATTTTAAGTTCTGAAGAAAACTAGAGGTCCCTGAAATTATCCTCAGGCATGATGGTGATTTCACCAGAACAATTCATAGAAATCAAATGCCATTATGGCTTTATTACAGTGAAAGGAAACATAACTGATAAGCAAAGGAAAAATGTGCCTCGGTCAAATTCCAGGAGAAACCAGGCACCGGCTTTCAGTTGTCCCTGGAATAGTACTTAATTTCATCAGTATGATGTTGCCTATATAACATATTGTCTTTTTTACATAGTTCTGCACACGATGAAATATAAAATTGGAGAAAGAATTTGTGGGGTGTGAAAAGGAAGCCTCACCAATTTCCTTGCTGTTCTGGTTTCATATGCGTTAACTTCTGCTACTCATTCTCCTTGAACTCTCTCTCCTTTATCCGACCAAGTTCCACTCTTTGTCTTAGGTTTTCTTCCAATGCTGTCTCTGTAATTTAGTGATTTCTATTTCTAACTTTCCATAATACTTTAATACAGTTGTTAATCTTATTTTATAGGCTCTCGCTATTTGTGTTTGCATCAATTTCCCCTATTTTCTTAGTTGTTGCAATTTTATTTTTGATAATAATAATGTAACTGATGCTCAAAAAATACATACTATGGGTCAGATATAATTCTAAATGTTTTACATATAATCACACTTACTTAATCCTCATAGAAGCTCCATGAAGCTGCTATAATAAATGACCATAAAATAAATTTTTACAAAATGATACATCACAAGTTTATTAGCTTATAGGTCTGGAGGTCCAATGTCTGAAATGGTTTCACTGGGTTTAAGACAAGGTGTTGATAAGGCTATGTGCCTTCTTGGAGGTTGTAGGGGATAATTCATTTCCCTGGTTTTCCCAGGTTTGAAAAATTACACACATTCTTTGGAGCTCTTCTTCCATCATCAAAGCCAACAATGATGTGCCAAGTCTTTCTCATGATACCATCTCTGACTCTCTCTCTCTGAGCACAGCTGGAAAAGACTCTCTACTTTTTAAAGACCTATGGAATTACATGGAACCCGCCCAGTTAATCCAGAATAATCTCTTCATCAATTAAATTTCTTAAATTACACCAGCAACGTCCCTTCTACCATGTAAATAACAGTCAAGGATTTGGGGGATATTAAGGCATGGACATATTTGGGGGCCATTGATCTGTATTGCACAGGTGCATTTACCATATAGGTGAAAAACTGGGCTCAAGGAAAGTTAGTAATTTACCCAAATTAGTAAATATTGAGACTGAGATTCAAACACAGTCTAGCTCTACAGGCCTTCTTAAGTATTGCTCAGCTATGATGATCCTCTAAAGAAGACGCTGTTACTGGCACATAGTTGCTCATTGTGTATTCACATAATTGTTTGCACTCTAAAGATGGTAGAGTAATGATTTGGAAGTGGGAGAATAATGGAATCATGACCCTGCCAACCTATTCTCATTATTCTCTATTCCTGATTCTCTTTGTCACTACTAAGATTTATTTTAGTTTTCTAATAGTTATATGTTATTTCCTTCTATTTTTCCCATGAGAGCTTAATGTGAATTTCATTCTAATATAAACTCTAGTATTTGTATAAGCTCAGAGTGGTTACTAAGGAACATTTCCAAATGCAAGCAGGTCTAGACATTTACAAAAGCATGTGTCTGGAGGATTCAGAGTAGGTGGTCAAATGCAGAAAAATCTAGAGACCCTAGAATGAGACCAAGAAAGAGACCCTAGAATGAATGAAACACAGGCTCTGGCTCTGAGTGTTCTGAAGCCTGCAGGTAAGACTCTTAACTTTCTTGACCTTTATCACTACCCTAACACCCATGTTAGAATATTTAAGCAAAAGGAATACATATGGAACGCCCTTGTATATTGCAATGTGTATTTAAAATATGGGTTATTCTTCGCATGTATTCTCTATTTAACATCCTTCAGGGTTCTTTTACCAACCAGGACACAAACTCTCAGGTGTCTTCTGCATAAAAGCTACAATTATAATATTTATCTATTTTTAGGACAATAAAGGAATAACTGAACTGAACTAGAATGACTGAATAACTGAACTAGAAAACACGGTATTTGCATAATGAAAGCTTGTTTTTCTCTCAATTCCTAGACAGCCTTCTTTGTGTCTTGACAGTTGCATTCCCTGGAGGCCAGTCATTATTATAAATTTAAAATGACTTTTATAAGAACTCAATTAAGAACAAACTCAGAAGAAGTTAGTGCACATGTAATTCATGTATTAATTTGGTTGTACAAGTAGCATAACAATGACTAGGAAGTATAATTTCAAAAGATACAGTGCTAAATAGTTATTTGTAGTTCTAGTAGATAAACAAATATAAATAGCAATTAATCATTAACTCTTTATCCAGACAAAGCATTCTGAGCCTGCTTGTCCACCTTTATTGTAGGGCTTAAAGTGTGCAAGATCTCAGATCCTAAAATATTTTTTAATGATATGAGTACCTATGTATGGACACAAGAAGGAAACTTTTTGGTACTAAAGACTAGTGGAAGAAGTACTAATATAACAACTGTGGTTAACATATTTGCTGTGGAATTTATGCATACTAGGAAATATACTTTCTAAATCAGTATCCATTAAAATATCCATTTTTCATGTTGATTCTCATTATAAAATAAGAAAAGTAGTCTATTGGAGAAAGAAACTAAGAATAAATTATTTTTTGGTTTTGTTTTTGGATTTTTAAAAAATAATGAACTGGAAAGCATTATGATGTGTGAAATAAGCCGGGTGTTGAAAGACAAATACCATATGATCTCACCTTTAATAGGAAGCTAAACAACAAAACAAACAAGCAAGCAAAATATAACCAAAGACACTGAAATACAGAACAGGCAGACAGGGACCAGAGGGGAGAGGGGAGGGAATTTCAGTGGAAAAGGGGAAGGATTTACAGGAACTAGTATAAAGGACATATGGACAAAAAATAACAGGGGTGGAAATGGGAGGGAGGGAGGGAGCACTGGGGGGGGATGGGTTGGAATGGGAGTAAAAGACAGAAAACTGTACTTGAACAATAATTAAATTTTCAAAAATGAGAAAAAATAATGAAAAAAGTGTATTTCCCACTTTGGCCAGTATGGCTTAGTTGGTTGGGTATAGTCCCATAAACTGAAAGCTTGTGGTTTTAATTCCTTGTCAGGGAACATGCCTGGGTTGTGCATTCGGTCCCTGGTTGGCATGCATGCAAGGCAGCTGAATAATGTTACTTTCTCACATTGATGTTTGTTTCTCTCTTTCTTTCCCTCCCTTCTCCTCTCTATCTAGAATCAATGAGTATGTCCTTGGGTGAGGAAAAATTAATAAATAAATGCTGGCTATCACTATCTTGGTAATTTTTTTTAAAAGTGCATGCCACACCTAACCCTTTTTTCTTTGCAATTTTCAGAATTGGCAATACTGCACTAAAAATTCTTCACTGATTTTTATCCCTTTAGCAGTTCTATTAAAAATGAAGTGAAATTTGAAGCAGTCAGTGTTGATATTTTCATGAGCCCAAACAAAAGAAGAGATTGAAATAAGTGGCTAAATTTGAAAATGTGGATTTTAGTTAACCATTTTTTACCACACTAAGAAAAAAATTTTCTGCATGATGGCCTAGTACCTCCTATATCTAAGAATTGCTTTTTTGAAAAAGATGATCTGTCATATCATTTGTTAATGTGTCTCAATATGAAATATTTTAATGTAATTAATTGTATGAAATAAAGCATGGAGGAAAACTGATATACAACATTTCCATTTGAACATAGAAGTAGGATATAGCAAAAAGTTTTCCTAATATTAAAGGCTTGCTGCTGCTGTTGTTTTTTATCTTAACATGGTGATGGAATAAATAGCCACTGGAGAAGTTAAGTTGAAAGCATCTGACACCCTGAAAGACTAAGCCATAAACGAGGAATTGTAACATCAGAAGGACTGTTGTGGAACACTCTGCCTCCTACAGTGTGCCAAAGAGAAATGCTATGCCTGCATGTATGCTCTGCATCTTTGTAAGTCAGTTGTTGCATAATGATTTTCTGAAAATTTAATGCTGGTGTAAAATAATAATTCTCATTTTTTCCTAAATAGAGTTGTGAAGCATTGGAAGTCACAATTAGCAGTTTGAATAAGCTAATTGATAAAATAATCATAGTCTAAACTCTTCTGGAGAAATGGTCAACCCTGAATCACAACTATTAGAGACATGAGGAAATGGAAGTCATGACTCTTAACTAACTTTTTACCATGTAATGCAGCTGTCTTTTATTCTTTTATTATTTTTTAAATTTTATTTCTTTATTTTTAGAGAGAGGGGAAGGGGGTAAAAGAAAGTGAGAGAAACATCAGTGTGTGCCCCCTACCAGGAACCTGGCCTGCAACCCACCCATGTTCCCTGACTGGAAATCCAACAAGCGATCCTTTGGTTTGCAGGCCAGCAGTCCATTCACTGAGCCACACCAGCTAGGGCATGCAACTGTCTTTTAAATATACCTTCATCTTATCTAGAAGGGCTATTACAAAATTCCATTTGAGAAATAACTGGCTTTCCCCCCTAAGCTTATTACTCTCCCCACAAGTATTACTCTATTATTATGAAGGAAAGCTTATTATGAAGGAAAACCTGTGAGCAATGGAGTTTCCTTAACACGGAATTAGCAAGTGTTTGATATGTTTGTTTAATAAATGAATGCACTGGTCTAGGCACGTGGCTAAAAACTGAAAGTAGGAAAATGTATACAGCATGTTTTTTATCTTTTTGGAGTTTACATTATGGTGGGGAAAAAGACATAAGCAGATATTTGTAATGAAATTTTATGTCTTGGAGACATAGAAAGGATCTTTCAGCAATGAGAAGTATTTAACTTTGATTGGGATGGAAAGAGGGGTGGTTTCTAGAGAAATTAAAGTAGGTGAGGCCATTAAAGTATATTAGAAGTTTATGTTTACTTGAAATGTATCTAGTTATAACTAGTCTTCTTTTTGATAAATGTTAAAAATAAAATAATTATAAAATAAACCAAAGTATTACTACCACTCTTAGAATATTTCTAAATATTATCTTTGTGAAACCAAACAAGGATTACAAGTATGTGTTGTTTTTGTGGTTTAGGGTGTATAGTGGGGGGAGTTGGAGCAAGCACTGTTGACTCAGACTCATTCAGTTATTGAATTATGATACTATTGTTAATATCCTAATATGTACTGATTAAACATACTGATTGATTAGCTGACCCATATAACCTTCTAGCCAGAAAACATATATACTACTTTTTCTGACTAACACTGTCTTTCTTTTATTGCTTGTGTTTGTGCAACCATATCCTTTGACCCATGCCTTATGTTTCTGCCTAAGTTATTAGACACTCATAAATATTCTCCCCTAGTTCTTCCTCCTCTTCGTATATGACACAAGTTAGAGTTCTACAGAGCTTAGTGCTTCATTCTCTTCTATTTGCTCTTAACATTCACAACCCTGGCAAGTACAGATTCAACTATCCTCAATATCGTATTGTTTCCCAAATTTACATCATGGCTCTTACATCCCTTTTGAACTTCATGCTCAGACATGCAACTGCCTACCTGACATCTTCTCTTTCCCAAAGCTGAACTCTGAGTTTTTCCTCAAGAACTGCTTCTTCAACTCAGTAGATGATATTCACATAGTTGCTCAGAACAAATCTGTTGTCATCCGTGATTACTTTCCTCACCACTGCACCCATCCAGTGCATCAGTAAAACCCTGTTGGATTTACCATTAAAACATATCCCAAATTATATTATGTTATGCAAGATTATAAACTTATCAAAAATTTATCACTCCTGTAAACATTTCTACTGCTACTTCACTAGTTGGAGCAGTTATCACATTTTGCCATAACTATTATAATAGGCCAAACTGGATGATCTGTGTTACTTCAGTCTTTACAGTGGAGCAGTTATGGGGCTGACAACTTTATATCTAGTATCGTGCAATAAATGGCCAAGATGTAATTGAGTCCAAGACCATTGGAAATAAAAAGATCAAAGAACAAAGAGACCAAGGTATACAAGGATTATCTATGTCAACTTTGAAACTGCCAAACTGATGATGATATGTGGCTAGAAAGCAACAAGAGATTTTGGTGCTTAAAATCTAAATAAGTTTCTGTTTTCTCACAAATATCATAACTGTCAGCTGTTTGTGGGTTCTCTGTATAGCCTTTCACATTTCCCTCCTCTTGATTGCCTCATTCTCTGCATTGTCTTTTAGTTTAAATTCTGAGAACAAGAAGTAGATTGGCTCATCCTATTCCTGTTTGCATAGTTTATTTTTTCTTTTTGTGGCAGATCACATCATAGTTAACCTTTGATTCATGTTCCTGCCTCTGATCTGATTAACTGTAGCCAGAGAGCATACAAGGAATGACAGGGCAGGGATATAGGGATCACAGCGACCTAGGATTGTAACTACAGCAGAAATTTGCTTTCATTATATGCTAAGGCTTTAAAGGCACTTTGGAAATTGCACACAAATATTGAAATCTCTATATGGTTGTGTTGGAGACTGAGGTACTAAGACAGCAGAGAATAAGTAGGCAGTATAAGGAAGTCATTTTACAAATTACTAGCGTAGCTGTACTGTGCTTACAAGAGAACAAAAGAACATAGGACATGCATGACTTTAGTTGGTGCTTGATTCAGTCTAGATATTAAAATATGTTTCATTTAATTTCATTTATTTACCCAATATTTATTAAGCAGCCACTGTCTTCTGGGTAGTGCTATGCAATGAGTGGAGTGTCCATGTAAGAAAAAAGGAATTCTGTGAGGTTGCCACTGATACCAATACCCTACTTGCTATCTCGAAACTATACCTTGCTTTCTATCTCAAAACTTGGGTAACCTTAAATAGATCCTAAGTCATCAGGAATGATCTGCAATGCTTTATAAATTATTTCTTTTTGTTACTCCACTTTCCTTTAATATAAAATAGGAAGAAGACTACATACTTCAGAGGAAATTAGAAAGACTAATTAAGTCGAGGCAGTGCTTTGAAGATGAAAGTGGTTGCTAAGTATTAAAGAGCTAAATAAAGTGCTAAATAAGTATTCAACAGTTCTGGGGCCCATGTATTCTATTGTACAATACCATGCCATGAATTGAAGGCACACCATAATTCTTTAGCATTATAAAAGGCCTTTGTTGAAAATTCAAATGACATAATAAAGTGCTTAATAGCTTTGAATTTCCAATAAAGTATTACTCCATTATCAAGTATATGGCATCTACAAATTATACAAGGCACATATTCAGGACAAAAAATTGGATTCAAGTGGACAGAATGAGTGAAATAAGGAGCTCCATCATGGTGCACATCTCAATGTTCAGAATGTATGTGAGCTAAAATACTCTACTGCATTGATTTATCTTGAGTTATAAATACTAGAACAAAAGAGTTTGGAGGTAGAGTTTGCTAGGCATCAAAGATGCTCCCAGAATCAGAGAAATTATGTAAGACAAGAGTTGAAAGTAAGTCTGAGAACATTGATTTGGAGATAAAGGCTTCCTGCATGGCTTATAGTCTGGTCAGGGATGGGGAAAACAGACTGAGAAGTGATATGATGTTGTAGGTTGTTTGTGTCTGCTCAAAAATAAAAGACATGTTAAAATCCTAATCTCCAGTACCTGAGAATGTCACATTATTGGGAAATAAAATCTCTGACTATGTAATTAGTTGAGATGAGGTCATGTTAGAGTAGAGTAGGCCCCTAATCCAATATGACTGCTGTCCATATAAGAAAATGGCCATGTGATAACAAAGACACAAGAAGAATGTCGTGTGTTGATAAAAAACTATGATTGGAGTTATGCAGCTGCAAGCCAACAGGTACAAAAGATTGCCAGCAAAATACTGGTAGCTAGGAAAGAGGCATGCATCATATTCTTTCTTGGAATTCTCAGAAGGAATCAACCATGCCAACACCTTGGTTTCAAACTTAGCCTCTAAAACTGTGAAGACACACATTTCTATTGCTTTAAGCTACCCAGTTTATGGTACCTTGTTACAGCAGCCCTACAGAAATTAATATATTAAAAATAAGAAAATAAGCTTGGAGGAAAATGGCGGCAGAGTAGGATGGAGTGACTCCAGTTCTCATACTCCTGGGAGAAAATCCTGGCAGATTTACTGAAGAACAGCACAATCAATTCCCCAACCAACAATTCCCCAGCATTTATGAAAATAAGAGACCAGAGATAGTAACGTACCAGACAGCTACAGGTCCTTGGGGTCTCAGGGAAGCGAGTAAGAACAGAGGCGGCCAGGCCAGCGGCAGCCCTCAGCTGGCACATAATGGCCCTGGAGCCCCGGCTGCCCTAGCAGTCAGAGCCCAGAGGCTTCCTTCCCTCTGTGCCCAGCGACAGGGGTGTCTGCCTCTGAGAACTCATTGGGAGCATGGCAACCCTGAATAAAGTCAAGGGCGGCGGCGTCAGGACCCGCTGCCCTCGGGAGCCAGGCACCCCAGAGTAAAGTCAAAAGCAGCAGCAGTGGGACCAGCAGCCATTGGCCTGTGCATAAAGACCTCGGAGCTGCTGCTGCCGCAGCTTCCAGGGCCCAGAGGCTTCTGTCTACTGCCAGCATCGGGGCGTCTGCCACAGAGGACTCATCGGGAGCCCAGAACCTGTGAGTAAAGACAAAAGCAGGAATGGCAGGACCTGCTGCCCTCCGCCAGCCAGAAATGCCTCGGAGCCACCGCCGCCGCTGCCGCTGCATTGGGGGTGTAGAGGCTTCTGTCTGCGGCCAATGCCACGGAGGACTCATAGGGAGCCCAGCACCAAGTGCAGCATTGGGCCAGCTGCTGGGTCCTTGGAAGAGCTGGCTCCTTCCCTCACCATCTAGGTGGGGCTGGGTGGCAGAGACCTGTCTGCCTAGGTGTGCAGGGAGGGTGGCAAGGACAGGGGGCCATGTTCAGTTGCGATCTCGGTGGTCCCCAGCCCGCCAGCCCGCAGGCCCAGGAAATTTGAAAGGAGCATTGTCCTAACCAGTAAGGTTGGGGATTGGGCTGGGCTGAGAGGCACGCTTTCTGGAGAAGTTTTTACTGGAAAATGGACTGAGGTGTTCTCCTGTGATGGCAGCTTGACTTGCTTCTCACCCAGCCATAGGACTGGGAAGGACCAGTACCAGATCCCGAGGGACCCAGGCAGCCTGTCGGATGGGCGGGCACTGGCACCTCAGTCTGCTAGCCTGGCTAGCAGGTGGGTGTGAGCCTGGGCCTAAAACCCAGACCACAGAGGGGTCCTACCCAAACCAGAAAAACTGGATTGGACAGTTAGAAACCAACAAGGAAGGAGGTTTTTTGTTTTGTTTTGTTTTTAACTTTTTTTAACTTTTTTCAGTAATCGTAGATATTTTTTAATTTTACTGTTGCTGTATCTTTCAGTATTCTGTTCCTCTCCTTTCTTTTTCCTGTTTTAGTCCTTCTTCCTTTCACCCAAAACTTATTGCTTTTTCCTCACTTCTCTTTAGGACTGCTAAAGTCCTAAAGGACTTTAGGACTTTAAGGAAAAGGACTGCTTTAAGGAAAGGAAGGAAAAGAGAGAGACAGAGAGGAACTGTGGTACAAAAATGGCAATGAATAAGTACCTATCAATAATAACCTTAAATATAAATGGATTAAATGCTCCAATCAAAAGACATAGAATAGCTGAATGGATAAGAAAACATGACCCACAAATATGCTGCCTACAGGAGACCCACCTAAGAAAAAAAGACCATCAAAGTATAAAAGTGAAAAGCTGGAAACAAATTTTCCAAGCAAATGGTCAAGAAAAAAAAAGCCAGGGTAGCACTTCTAATATCAGACAAAATAAACATCAAAAACAGGGCCATAAAGAGAGACCCAGAAGGTCACTGCATAATACTTAAGGGAAGAATCCACCAAGAAGACATCAACATCATAAATATATATGCACCCAACTCAGGAGCACACAAATATATAAAGAAAATTCTAGAAGACTTCAAGAAAGATATTGACAGCAACACAATTATAGTAGGGGATTTGAACACCCCACTGTCAAAAATGGACAGATCTTCCAAACAAAATATCAACAAAGATATAGTTACACTAAACCACACCCTAGATGAAATGGACTTGACTAATATATACAGAGCCCTTCATCCCAAAGAAGCTAAATGCACACTCTTTTCAAATGCACATGGAACATTTTCAAAGATAGACCACATGATAGGACACAAAACGAACCTCAACAAATTCAAGAAAATTGAAATCATACCAAGCATTTTCTCTGACCATGACGGACTGAAATTAGAAACCAACCCCACAGGAAAAAACCCAAAACACCCAAAATCATGGAGACTGAATGGTATGCTATTAAACAACGAATGGGTCAAGGTTGAAATTAGGGAAGAAATCAAAAAGGTTCTGGAAACTAATGAAAATGAACTCACAACAACCAAAAACATATGGGTTGCGGCAAAGGCAGTCCTGAGAGGGAAGTTCATAGCAATACAGACTTACCTAAAGAAGATAGAAACATTTCAAACAAACAACCTAACCCTATGCCTGCAAGAGCCCAGAGAACAACAACAAAGACAAACCAGAGCAAGTAGAAGGAAGGAAATAACCAAGATCAGAGCAGAATTAAATGACGTAGAGACTAAAAGAACAATTCTAAGGATCAATGAATCCAAGAGTTGATTTTTTGAAAAGATAAACAAAATAGACAAGCCTTTAAGTAGGCTCATTAAGAAAACAAGAGAGAGGACCCAAATAAACACAATAAGAAATGAAAGAGGAGAGATTGGAACTGATACCACAGAAACAGAAGGGATTGTAAGAAATTACTATGAAGAGCTGTATGCCAATAAATTTGAAAATCTAGGTAAATGGATAAATTTCTAGAAAAATATAATCTTCCAAAACTCAATGAAGAAGAAATAGAAAGCCTGAACAGACCAATAACAGCTGATGAAATTGAAGCCGTAATCAAATCACTTCCATCACACAAAAGCCCTGGACCAGATGGTTTCACAGGAGAATTCTAAACAGCATTTAAGGAAGAGCTAACCCTTGTTCTTCACAGACTATTCCAAAAAATCCAAAATGATGAAAAACTCCCAAACTCTTTTTATGAAGCGAGCATCATCCTAATTCCAAAACCAGAAAGAGACACAACAAAGAAAGAAAACTTCAGGCCAATATCGCTGATGAACATAGATGCTACAATCCTCAATAAAATATTGGCAAATCGCATCCAACAATATACCAAAAAGATCACACACCATGACCAAGTGGGATTCATCCCAGGGATGCAAGGATGGTTCCATAACCACAAATCAGTAAATGCAATACACCACATAAACAAAAGCAATGACAAAAACAACAAGGTCATATCAATAGATGTGGAAAAAAGTTTTGATAAGGTACAACACCCATTTATGATAAAGGTACTCAGCAAAGTGGGAATAGAGGGAGCATTCCTCAATATAATAAAGGCCATATATGAAAGACCTACAGCCAACATCATACTCAATGGGCAAAAACTAAAAGCTTTTCCACTAAGATCAGGAAGAAGACAAGGTTGTCCACTTTCACCACTTCTATTTAATATATTATTGGAAGTTTTAGCCTCAACAATTAGGCAAGAAAAGGAAATAAATGGCATTAAAACTGGAAAGGAGGAAACAAAGCTGTCATTGTTTGCAGATGACATGATAGTGTACATGAAAAACCCTATAGCCTCAACCAAAAAACTGCTTGAACTAATAAATGAATTTGGCAAAACAACAGGTTACAAAATCAATATCCATAAATCAAAGGCATTTTTGTATACTAACAATGAATCAGCAGAAGCAGAAATCAAGAATAAAAATCCCATTCGATATAGCAAAAACAAAAATAAAATATCTGGGAATCAATCTAACCAAGGAGGTTAAAGACGTGTATGTAGAAAACTAAACAACAATGAAGAAAGAAATCAAGAAAGACACAAACAATTGGAAACATATACCGTGTTCATGGATTGGAAGAATTAACATCATCAAAATGTCCATATTACCCAAAGCCATTTACAGATTCAAGGCAATACCTATTAAAGTACCAATGGCATATTTCACAGACATAGAACAAACACTTCAAAAATTTATATGGAACCATAAAAGACCCTGAATAGCAGCTGCAATTTTGAGAAAGAACAACAAAGTAGGAGGGATCACAATACTTGATATCAAATTGTATTACAAGGCCACTGTAATCAAAACAGCCTGGTACTGGCATAAAAACAGGCACATAGACCAATGGAACAGAACAGAGAGCCCAGAAATAAACCCAACTCTTCACAGTCAATTAATATTCGACAAAGGGGGCAGTAACATGAAATGGAGTAAAGATAGCCTCCTCAACAAATGGTGTTGGGAGAACAGGACAGCTACATGCAAAAAAAATGAAACTTGAGCACCAACTTACACCATACACCAAAATAAATCCAAGGTGGATAAAAGACTTAAATATAAGCTGTGACACCATTAAAGTCCTAGAGGAAAACATTGGCAGGAAAATATCAGATATTTCACACAGCAACATTTTTACTGATATGTCCCCTAGAGCAAGGAATATAAAGGAAAGAATAAACAAATGGGATCTCATCAAAATGAAAAGCTTCTGTGTGGCTAAAGAAAATAGCATTAAAAGAAAAAGACAACCAACTGTATGGGAAAACATATTTGCCAATGATACCTCAGACAAAGGTTTAATCTCCAAAATATACAAAGACCTCACATGACTTCACTCTAAGTAGACAACTAGCCCAATTAAAAAATGGGGAAAGGACTTGAACAGACACTTCTGCAAGGAGGACATACAGAGGATCCAGAGACACATGAAGAGATGCTCAATATCGCTTGCTATCAGAGAGATGCAAATTAAAACCACAATGAGATACCACTTTACACTGGTGAGAATGGCTATCATAAACAGAGCATTAAACAACAAATGTTGGAGAGGGTGTGGGGAAAAGGGGACCCTGGTCCACTGTTGGTGGGATTTCAGACTGGTACAACCATTATGGAAAACAGTATGGAATTTTCTCAGAAAACTAAAATTGGACTTGCCTTTTGACCCAGCAATTCCACTGCTGGGATTGTATCCTAAGAACCCTAAACACCAATCCCAAAGAACATGTGCACCCCAATGTTCATAGCAGCACAATTTACAATAGCCAAGAGTTGGAAGCAACCTAGGTGCCTGTCAGTAAATGAATGGATCAAAAAACTATGGTACATATACACAATGGAATTTTATGCAGCAGAAAGAAAGAAGGAGCTCCTACCTTTGGAACATCATGGATGGAACTGGAAAGCATTATGCTGAGTGAAATAAGCCAGGTGTTGAAGGACAAATACCATATGATCTCACCTTTAACAGGAAGCAAAACAATAAAACAAACAAGCAAGCAAAAATATAACCAAAGACACTGAAATATAGAGCAGGCTGACAGTGACCAGAGGGGAGAGGGGAGGGAATTTCAGTGGAAATAGGGGAGGGATTTAGAGGAATGTATATAAAGGTTACATGGACAACAACTGAGAAGGGTGGAAATGCGAGGGAGGGGGGAGCACGGGGTTGGGATGGGATGGGAGCAATAGAGAGAAAGCTGTACTTGAAAAATAATTAAATAAAAAATTGGGGGAAAAAAGAAAATACCTGATTAAATATATGCGCACACAGTTTTCTTTCAAGCAAGTATGTGCTTACTTGCTGCATGGTGAGGGCCAGGAATGAAAAATTTTTTGTTTTTGTTTTTATATTCATTTATTTACTTGATGTTCAAGTACAGTTTTCTGTATTTTACTCCCATCCCAGCCCTCCACCACAACTGCTCCCCACTTCCCTCCAGTTTCCACCCCCCTTAGTTTTTGTCCATGTGTCCTTTATACTTGTTTCTCTAAATCCTTCTCCTTTTCCCCTGAAATTCCCTCCCCTTTCACCTAAACACCAAAACAAACAAGCAAGCAAAATATAACCAAAGACACTCAAATAAAGAACAGGTTGACAGTGACCACAGGGGAAATTTTTTCTTTAAATCTTAACATTTCAGGTTTTGTGGGCAATAAAGTCTCAGCTGCAATTACTCAGCTCTGCTATTAGAATGCAAAAATAGTCACAGAGAGTAAGCAACAAACGAGTGTGGCTGTGTCCCAACAAACTTTTTTTATAGATTTTGACAGTTGAATTTTATATAATTTTTAAATTTTATTTTTAAACTTTAAAAATTTCCTGACTTTAGAGAGAGAGAATGGGAGAAAGAGATACATCAATTTGTTTTTCATTATTTATGCATTTATTGGTTGATTTTTTTATATGCTCTGGCCAGAGATTCAACCCACAACCTTGACATATCAGGATGATGCTCTCATCGACTGAGCAACATGGTCAGGGCTAGAATTTTACATAATTTTTAACTGTCATGAAATACTTTCCTTCTTTTTATTTTACTCAACAATTTAATAATGTGAAAAACATATTTAGCTTGTGGGTCGGATGTGTCCTGTGGGACACAGTTTGCAACCTCTAGTGAAGGAAAAAGAAGATAAATATTTGATTCAGATTGATGTGGATCTACCACATCCTAGCTGTCTAATTTTTCATAGTACTGTCATTTTCTGAGTTTTGGTTTCTGTCCTTGCAAACTAGAAATAAGTATGGTTTCCACAAAGAAATATTAAAATAATAAATTACCTCTTAGCAGGATTGGTTTCATGAGCATACACTCTGTTGTCATCATCTTGAGATTCTTAGTAAATTTGAACAGGTTCCACATTTTCATTTTGTATTGGACCCCACAGATTATGTAGCACAGACTAGGAGCCCAAAAGAATAGTTGTTTTTTTTTTCCCCTCCACATTGTAATGTATAGACAGGTGTAGATTAATAAGAATGTAAACTCTGTCCTTGGTTAAGGAGACATGACTTCTTTGGGAGAGGGCAGGAATATTTTCTCACAAAACAAAAGCAGTGATTGCTTGAGAGCCAGACATACTTGGAACAGATGAACAGACTCACATGGAAAATAAACACATAGCTCCCTAACTCTGTGACATGACAGATTAGCAGGCAAGAAGAAATGCTCCAGAGACATCGAATTTGTGTGGGGGACCTAACTATTCTCTTGTGATGAAGGTTTGTGCTATGAAATAACTTTGGAAATGTTCTGGCTTTGCACGGATATGTGCAGAGAATGTTAAACAAATCCTTGCAGTTGGGTTTTGCAGCAGTCTTTATTTTGAGCAGTGACATAAGAACATTTATCCAGACACTTGTTTAAATAGAAATGCAAGAAGAGGTGCACTACAGTGTCTGCTGATCAGTGTAAATCTTAGATTGGTAGAAATCTGAGACTCTGAGGCTGTCTTGCCAACACAGCACAGAGTCTGACCTACAATTAATTTCTTTGCATATGGTACATGACCAAATTGGAAAACTCAGAGCTTCAAATAGATCAGATAATCAGCAGCTTTTTATTTCACTTTTCAGAACTGTGGCTCAGGTAGAGGCAAGCACTATGTGATTAATAAATAAAGAAGCCACACTATTTTTTTCTTTATATCTGGGAGGACAACTTTGTTGGTGAGAATGTTCCTTCTGACAGTTCTCCAGCATTTTGGGGTTTATGCCAAACAGCATTTCAAAATCTTTTAGCTGATACAAGAATTCCTATTCAAGGCTCATAAACCAAAACCAGATTTTCCCAGCTACTGTGAACAGTAGCTTTAATCATGAGGACATATATAATAGGAATTGATGGTGATCCATTCTAAAAGTTACTACTCAGTAACTATTCTGCCAATGCCACACACCTATTCTGGTATGTGGCTTTAGCCACATATCTTGTTCAGAAATAGTTAACAAAACCGTTACAAAATGAATTATAGCATTTACTAAGCAGTGTATGTTATATAGCAATAACAATTGTGTACAGACCTATTGCAGTATGAAATTGATGTAACTTCTCACATTAAAGTATTGGTGAAGCCCTGGGTTACTAACATGTAAAGTGTGTTTATATTAAACTTAGACTTTTGCGTTCTCTTGTTCTCTAGGTGGTTGGGCTGACCCTAAGCCACTTCTCCATTTCTTGCTGATTTCCAGTGACCTGGTCACCTCTGTGTATCAGTATCTATTCAAAGGTAAGTATACCAAGCCTTACATCCTCACACCCCTAGCCAAGAAAGCAGATAAGAAATACAAACCTTATTAGCCAACAAGTTCAGGAGTTTCTGCTTTACTCTGTTTCTGGTCTCCTGTGATTGTGCTCTAAGCACCTCCCACATGCACTGTGCAAGGATGTAAACAGAAGGTGAAGATCAAATTAGTCAATTTGGCTTCTTATTAATAGCTCTGGCAAAAGACTTGCAGGAGTGTCTCCAGCTAATGGGTAAAATGAGAGGAAATCATCCATGCTATTCCTACTCCTGATTCCCAAGTGAGCAGAAGGCTGGCTGATTTCATCTTTGCTAAATAATGTCCTGAAGGTCAAATGCTTTGTGAAAAATGCCTGCCTTAGACTGTGTCTACGATGGGAAACTAATAATCAGTAGGCTGCGATTGAATGGATTTGCTAGTTAAGTTTAAAACTCAAAATAGATCTGACTTCTCTTTCCACTTAAATGACTTAAAAATTGCTTTTGGTTTTATTTTTTTTTTCTACTAAAAATGCATGACCTTTGGATGTAGGGTGGGACCAAAAGTGAACAGGTAAATAAGTAATTAAACACAGTAATTTTAGATAGTAGTAAAGGCTAGGAAGAAAATAAGGCAGAGTTAAGAGTCCATGACTGGACTGGAGACATGATGCTATTTTATTTATTTGTTTTTAAAGATTTTATTTATTTATCTTTAAAGCAGAAGGGAAGGAGAGAAGGAGAGAAATATCAATGTATGGTTGCCTCTCATGGGTCCCCTGCTGGGAACTGCCCTGCAACCCAGGCATGTACCCTGACTGGGAATCGAACCACGATCCTTCAGTTCACAAGTCTGTGCTCAATCCCCTGAGCTACACCAGCCAGGGCACATGATGCTATTTTAGATAAGGTGGTCAGAGAAACGCTGTTGACATATTATTTGATCAGACATCTGAGTGGTAAGGAGAAACTTTGTGAGCATCCGGTAGGAGCACTTCCAAGCAGAGGAATGGCAAATATAAAATCTCTGAAGCTGAATAATGAGCCACAAATAAAATTAGGTTTTTGTGAATGAAACAGTGAACAAAGGAAGAGTGGTAAGAGACTAGACAGAGATCAAAGAATATGAAGTCCTGAAGGCTGCGCTAAGGGTTTTGAGTTTGATTCTAAGTGTAATGGGTGACTGTCAAATTTAGGCAAGGAAGTGGCCTGGTCTCATTTATCGTTTATCTCGGCTGTTGTGTTTATTTTTTCCCTTTTATTGAGTTTATTGGGATGATACTGGTTAGCAAAATTCTATGTGTTTCTAGTGCACTATTCTACAACACATCGTGTCTACACTCTTGTGTGTGTTCTGTTGTTTCTAGAAGAAATATTAAAGTGGGTAAGAGTTGAAGCTGGGAGATTTTTAGGAGGTTATTAAAATAAAGCAGGTGAGAGATAAATTAAGACACTTGGACTAACATGGTTGTAGTGGAGATTATGACAAATAGGAGGATTTTAGATCAAATTTTAGATTAGAATTTGCAGACGGATTAGATTTGGGAAGGGAGTAAGATTGAGAGGGAAAAGAGAACTTAAGAGTAACTCTCTGGTTAATGGCCTGAGAAATTATGTGACTTTGGATAGCTAACTTAATGTTTCTGAACCTGTTTCTTTTCTTTTTTTTTCTTTTTGCACTTTTATTGCACTTTTTTTCCATCTCCATTTAGCCTCCTTATACTCCCCCTGCAATCACCACACTGTTGTTCTTGTCCATGAGTCATTTTACTTTTTTTCTTGATCCCTCTATCCCCTAATCTTCCCTCCCCACCTTAGCTGTTGTCCTGTCTATGAATCTATTTTGCTTTTTAGTTCAGTTTGTTCATTAAATTCCACATATGAATGAAATCATGTGGTATTTGTTTTTATCTGACTGGCTTATTTTACTAAACATAATGTTCTCCAGATCCATCCATGCTGTAAGAAAGGGTAATTTTTTTCTTTCTGAAGGCCAAATAGTATTCTATTGTGTAAATATCCCATAGTTGTGATGGGTGTTTATGTTCTTTCAAATTGGTGTTTTATGTTTCTTCAGATAAATTCCCAGAAGTGGATCATTGGGTCAAAAGGCTGATCCATTTTTTTTAGATATCTCCATATTGCTTTCCACAGTGCTTGTACCAATCTACATTCCTCCCAACAGTGTAAAAGCGTTTCCCTTTCTCCACATCCTCGCCAGCACTTGTTTGTTGATTTATTGATGGTGGCCATTCTAATAGGTATGAGGTGATATCTCATTGTAGTTTTAACTTCCATTTGCCTGATTAGTTATCTTGAGCATCTTTTCATGCATCTGTTGTCCATCTGTATGTTATCTTGGGAGGAGTGTGTCTATTCAGGTCCTTCCCATTTTTTAAATTAGGTCGTTTGTGTTTTTAGTGTTGAGCTTTGTAAGTTCTTTATAAATTTTGGATATTTACCTCTTATCAAGAGTATCAGCAAGTATTTTCTCCCATTCAGTGGGTTGTGTTTTTAGTTTGTTGATGGTTTCCTTTGCTGTGCCAAAATTTTTTAGTTTGATTTGATGTTGTCTCACTTACTTTTTTCTTGTATTTCCCTTGCCTTAGGAGATATATCAGTAAAAAATTGCTACAAGTGATGTCTGAGGTTTCTTTATCTGTAATGTAAGAATTACTACAGCTACATCCCACAGTCATTCTTTCATTGTATACTTTACTAATATTATTACTTAAAAATGTACATGTCAGGTATTTTGCTGTTTACGGTTCTTATCCTAAGTTTTCCTCACAAGGATTCTACAAGTTTATTAACAGACATTATTTCCATTTTATGCCCAAGAAAATTGATGTGCAAAAATATGATGGTTTTGGTGTCACATGGCAAGTGGCAGATGCAGGACTTAAAAATCTGGGTCTGTTTGTTTCAAACTTGAGCTCTTTGTGATTAAGTGTAGCCAACAAGTGTGATAGTGGACTACACCTTGGAGACTACACTCTATGTTAAGGACCCAAAATGCTATGATTGTAAATCTGAATAAGAAATAAAACTCTCAAATTTTACGGAAAGCAGAAAGCCCAGAGGTGCTCTTATAGTTCCATGAAGCTCCTACTAGGAGATGGAATAAAAGAAATGCATTCTCTTAAAGTTCACCCAAGGTTGTCAATAATTTTCCCACTCTAATTTTAAACTGAATGTTATTAAACAGATGGATCCTGTTAGCAGTTTGGCCTAGAAATGCACAACGCCTTGAATGAAGTCACCCAATGCTCACACTGTCTGTCAATTGTCAGGATAGTACAAACATTAAGAAAATTGATTTTTAAATGTGAGAACAGCAAAAAAACTAGAATCAAACAACGCCATATATGGGGATTATAATCTATCCAAGACAGAGGTTTATCTATATATAGACCTTAATATGAAATTTAAGAGAGATAAAAGTAAGGGTGTGGAATTGTTCAATCAACTTAGCTGAACTTTATTTAAAAAGAAAATGGGGTTTAGCACTTTTAAATTGTCCAACCATTCCTCCATAGAGGTTCTGTGACATATAGCAAATATCAGAGGGTAGTGTTGTTTGTATCTCCCAGAGCCTGGTGCATTTCATATATAAAATAGAGAGACTATAAAAACTCTTAAGAGATGGCATCATGCTCCCTTCTATTTCCAGGCCAGCATACAAACCACTGAAGAAAACAATGTGTTTTTCCTTTCTCCTCACATTGTCCAGAGGTAGAGACTTCCCTAGGTAATATCATACTTTGCCTTTCATACACGTTTTCACTTTAATAAATGCCTGAACCCTATAATTACTTTCTGCTCTGCTATGCACTGGCGTGATGCAAGACATAGCCAAGAGCATTTCATAGATTGTTAATGGGCCAACATATGGGCTTTTGACCCCAGGCTTCATTTTCTTTTTTTAATTAATTTAATTATTGTTCAAGTACAGTTTTCTGTCTTTTACTTCCATTCCAGCCCACCCCCCAGTGCTCCACACCTCCCTCCCATTTCCACCCCCTTAGTTGTTCTCCATGTGTCCTTTATACTAGTTCCTGTAAATCCTTCCCCTTTTCCCCCTGAAATTCCCTACCCTCTCCCCTCTAGTCACTGTCCCCCTGTTCTCTATTTCAGTGTCTTTGTTTGTACTTTGCTTGCTTGTTTGTTTCATTGCTAACTTCCTGTTAGAGGTGAGATCATATGGTATTTGTTTTTCACCATCTGGCTTATTTCACTCAGCATAATGCTTTCCAGTTCCATCCATGCTGCTGCAAAGGGTAGGAGCTCCTTCTTTCTTTCTGCTGCATAGAATTCCATTGTGTATATGTACCATAATTTTTTGATTCATTCATTTACTGACAGGCACCTAGGTTGCTTCCAGCTCTTGGCTATTGTAAATTGTGCTGCTATGAACATTGGGGTGCATAGGTTCTTTTGGATTGGTGTTTTAGGGTTCTTAGGATATAATCCCAGCAGTGACATTGCTGGGTCAAAAGGCAAGTCTATTTTTAGTTTTCTGAGAAAATTCCATACTGTTTTCCACAGTGGTTGTACCAAAATAATGGAAGACTCCCAAACTCTTTTTATGAAGCCAGCATCATCCTAATTCCAAAACCAGATAAAGATACAACAAAAAAGAAAATTTCTGATTTGTTTGTTAGTAAAAGACTATAAGTTGTCACATTCAACTGCATGACTCAGCTTTTAAAAAGTAAAAGACAATCAAAATGAAAACATGCTTTTACTTAAAGTAAGAACCCAAAAACTAGTGTTAGAAGCTGCCTTAATGGAAATATTAAATATACCAGAGCATTTGTTGCAGGTAGAATTTGTGATTTTTTGGTATCCTTTTGGGGCAATAAACTGGACAAAATAAAGACAAGTGATCATTTCATGACAGAAATAACATCACAGCAGAAGACTCAACAAGATTACCTAGTTATTACATTGTATTTTTCTCCTAAAATGAATACTGTAGTTTAAAAGACTACTTAGCCACAATTTGAAATGGTGGTAAAAAACACTCTATATTTAATTTAAATCCATCTTCAGAGACACATGAAAACATGCTCAGCATCACTAGCCATCAGAGAGATGCGAATTAAAACCACAATGAGATACCACTTCACACCAGTGAGAATGGCCATCATAAACAAAGCAACAAACAAGTGCTGGCAAGGTTTTAGAGAAAAGGGAACCCTGGTGCAGTGTTGGTGGAAATGCAGACTGGTGTAGCCACTGTGGAAAACAGTATGGAATTTCCTCAGAAAACTAAAAATGGAACTGTCTTTTGACCCAGCAATTCCACTGCTGGGATTATACCCTAAGAATCCTGAAACACCAATCCCGAAGAGCCTATGCACCCCAATGTTCACAGCAGAGCAATTTACAATAGCCATGTGCTGAAAGCAACCTAAGTGTCCACCACTAAATGAATGGATCAAAAATCTATGGTACATTTACACAATGGAATTCTATGGAGCAGAAAGAAAGAAGGATCTCCTACCCTTTGGGACAGCATGGGTGAAACTGGAGAGCATTATGCTAAGTGAAGTAAGCCAGGCAGTGAAAGGCAAATACCATATCTTCTCACCTTTAAGTGGAATTGAATGAACAAAACAAGCAAGCCAAAGGGAACCAGAGACATTGATATTAATAACAAACTGACAGTAACTAGAGAGGAGGTAGGAGGGGATAATGAGGGGAAAGGGGAGAAGAATTTTCAGGAACAACTATAAAGGACAAATGGAGAAAACCAAGCTGGGTAGAATCAGAGGGGGAGGTGGGGATGGCTGGAGTAGGGGAGAGTGGTGGGGGGTAAATGCAGACAACTGTACTTAAACAACAATAAAATAATGCAACAAGATAGCAGCACAATTTTATAATAGCCAAGTACTGGAAGTAACCTAACTGCACACTGGTGAGTGAATAAAAAAAACAAAACTATGGTACATTCACACGATGGAATACTATGCAGCAGAAAGAGAAGGAGCTCCTACCCTTTGTGACAGCATGGATGGATCTGGAGAGTATTATGCCAAGTGAAGCAAGGTAAGTGGTGAGAAGCAAATACCATATGATCTCACCTATAAGTGGAACCTAATCAAAAATACAAACAAGCAAGTAAAATAGAACCAGAGACATTGAAATAAAGAACAAGCTGAGAGTAACATGAGGGGAGGGGAGAGTGAGATAACAGGGGAAATAAGAGAATGGGTTGTCAAGAAACATGTATATAGGACCCATGGACAAAGCCAAAGGAAGGTAGAATGGAGGGTGGGAGGTGGGGATTGGTGGGTCAGACGGGCGTGATGGGGGAAAAATGAAGACAACTGTACTTGAACAACAATAAAAAATTATCTAAAAAATAAAGTTTCTAAAATCTAAAAAACAGAGTAGATTTATATACCCAAGTTGTCCCAAATATTTTAACTGATTTGAATATGTTTTAAAGTGTTAAATTACTTGAAATTCAATAAAATGAACACCACAAAAATATAAAATAAAAATAATAAAAATGCAATGAAAGTGGAAACACCAATTGTAGTGAGTCAGTGGGGAATATGAGTGGATTATTTAGTCAGTAACTGAAGCTTATTGTGATGTTTTAAACTTGTTGAAATAGAATAAGTCTCTTATTCAGATAGTATCATATATTATCTCAAAGGGATCAAATGTTTCTATTCAGGGCAAATGTATAAAGGTAATCTTCTGTTTTACAATGATGTCTGATATGAAAATAATTTCTGAATAGGTTAAAAGACAATGAAAACACCCCAATAATCTTTATGGATTCTGCTGACATACAATTTATATCTGCCAATTGCAAATTGAAAGAAGCTCACCTCATACAGTCTGTTCAAAGAACCAATTAGCAGTAACTCATTCTCAGCAGGGTTCAGGACAATCAATTTCTTGTCACTCAAGTCTGCATTTCTAGTTAGTACTAGGTCAGAAAAGGGAAAAAAGGATAACATATTTGGAGTGACATCTGTAGATTATTGGAAAATAAAGGTGCCCCAACTGAAAACTACTTAGAATGGTGTGTATGCATGGGTGTATATGTGTATGTGAAGTGCGAATGGTATTATGCTTTTGTGTATTCTTAAATAGAGCATAGGCAGTGTAAAAAATTATAGTACTGGGAAGACTAATGGCCTCATGTCCCAGACATGTCCTCATACTAATGTTGGAACCTGGAATACACTATATTACATTGTGAGGAAGAAATAAAGTTGCAGATAGAATTAAGGCTGCTAATCAGATGACCTTGAAATGGAGAGATTACCTGGATTATCAAGGATGTTATTGCAAGGATCTTTATAAATGAAAGAAGGACACTGGAGAGTCAGAGCCTGAGAAGGACATGTGATGGTGGAAACAGAGGTCTGATTGATGTGCTTGTTGGCTTTAAGATGGGAGGGAGCCATGAGCCAAGAGATGGTGGCAGAACAGAAGCTTAAAAAGGCAAAGAAACAGATTATCTCCCAAAGATTGTAGAAGGAACACAACCCACTACTACCTAATATTAGCCAAATGAGAATTTTGCTGGAATTCTAACCTACAGAGCAGTAATACAATAAATTTGCATTGTTTTAAGTTACTAATTTTCCAGTAAGTTTTTGCAGGCATAATAGGAAACTAACATAACTACACCTTTGAAGTAATGGGTATATCATGCCTGCCCAATATGTGTGTATTAGGGGTATACATGGGTGCAGTTTTATATTATTTTTCTCACGATCATCCATGGTATAGGCAAATGTTACTTTTCAAAAAAAAAATCTTTCAGTGACTAATTATGTGCTTCCCCTCTAAGAAAGTTGTTCCTCTGGCCTCTTTAGCATCCAAAATGAAATTGTACGGTAAGGACATTAGGAGAAATTTTTGAAGCTTTTTTCATTAAAAGAGAGGCTTTTCTAGTACTTAAAGTGAAGGAAGTACTTTTTGTAATGAAGAAAATAATAAAATAGTACAGTATCCTGGCAAAAATATAAATTTTAGAGTCAGATAGATATGAGTTCAAACTTTTGCATGAATATTTAGAGTGACCCAAGGCAAGTTACTTAACCTTTTTAGATCAAAATCAGAAGGTTATCTAACAGAAAAGTGACCTGCTCACTACAAATTTTGCTATGGCTTCAACATGTGTAATGTTTGTAACATATAAAAAAATAATTTCTTCCAAGTATAAGGATCTAACAGTATGATACCATGCACACTCAATCTTTGTAAATAGTCATAAGGAGCAGAGCCAGAATAATATATCCAAACTTCAAATATGACCACAGACCTCTTTTGTTTTAGCCCTTTAATAGCTTTCTACCCTTTAAAACAGCAGCTTTCAAACCCTTTTGTTTTAGGATTGCTTTGCACTCATATTAATTATTGAAGACCAGAAAGAGCCTTTTCTTTATGGGGTTTTATCTACCAATATTTACCACACTAGAAATTAAATCAAAGTATCTATTAAAAATCCATTAAAATTTAAATACATTTTATGGAAAATAACTAAATTTTTAAGACCAAAAATGAGAAAGAAATATGATGTTGTCATATGTATAAATATAAATATATGTATATATATTTATAATTACCTTTAACACCTGGCTTAACAGAAGACTCTGTTCATTTTTTTGCAATATATTGTTTTTATTGAAGTACATAAAAATCTAGCTCACCCTATATGTTGTTGGGAAAGAGAATCATTCTATTAGTTTCTTCAGATATTTCTGGTTACTCACCTTTGTACTACACAATAACTAAAAATGTGTTAGTTTCTTAAAGGCTAGTTGCAATATGAACTTTTAGGTCCTATCAATGAACTTTTTGTAGAGTGTTTCATTAAAATTCCTCAGTCTGTCTTATACTTTTTTTTTAAACAACAAAGATTTATTCTCTCATAGCTCTGGAGACCAGACATCTGAAATCAAAGTATTACCAGGGCCATGCTCCATCTGAAGATTCGGAGTTGGAGCTGGGGTGGGGTTGTTCCTTGCCTCTTCCAGCTTATGGTGCCTCTTCGAGATCCTTGGCTTGTAACTGCATCACTTAAAACTCTGCCTTCCTCTTTACATGGCCTTCTTCCCTGTATATGTCACTGTGTGTCTCTTTCTTTTTTTATTTTATTAAACTTATTGGGGTGATATTAGTTCAAATGTACACTAGATTTCAAGTGTACAACTCAGAAAATGTCATCTGCACATTTCATTGTGCACCCGCTGCAGAAATCAAAGTCTTTTTCCAACACCATTTTCCCCCACTTTGCCCATCTGCATCTATTCTCACACTCCTATTCCTCTGGCTGTCACCACACTGTTGTGTGTGTCTATGCGATATATATGATTTTTTATTTAATCCTTTCACCTTTATTTAATACCTCCAGCCCCCCAACCCTCTCTCCTGTGACAGCTGTTAGTTTTTTTTCCCATGTATTCATGGCTCTGTTTCTATTTCGTTCATGAACATTTTTTGTTCATTACATTTCACATATAAGTGGGATCATATGGTATATATCTTTCTATGACTGACTTATTTCACCTAGCATAATAATCTACAAGTCTATCAATGCTGTTGCAAAAGAGTTCCTTCCTTTTATGGCCAAGAAATATTCAATTGTGTAAATATACCAAAACTTGGGCTGTTTCTAGATCTTGGCTATTGTAAATAGTTGCAGTGAACATATAGGTGCATATACTTTTTCAAAATAGTGTTTCATTTTTCTTAGGGTATACTCCCAGATGTGGAATCACTGAGTCAAAAGGCAGTTCCATTTTTAGTTTTCTGAGGAAATTGCACAGTGGCTGTACCAGTTTGTATTGGGACTAGCAGTGCACAAGGGTTCCTTTTTCTTCACATCCTCACCAGGTATGTTATTTGTTGATTTATTAATCATAACCATTTTGACAGGCATCACGAGATATCATATTGTGGTTTTAATTGACATGTCTGCAACAATTACTCAGTTAAGCATTTTTTCATATGTCATTAGCCATCTGTATGTCCTCTTTGAAGAAGAGTTTATTCAGGTTATTTGCCCATTTCTTTTTTTTTTTTTTCATTTTGCACCATTTTATTTTTTTCATTTTTTTTCATTGTTTATTTAATTGTTTTTCAAGTACAGCTTTCTATTACTCCCATCCCATCCCACCCCCATGCTCCCCCTCCCTCCCATTTCCACCCTTCTCAGTTGTTGTCCATGTATCCTTTATATATATTCCTCTAAATCCCTCCCTTATTTCCCCTGAAATTCCCTCCCCTCTCTCCTCTGGTCCCTGTCAGCTTGTTGTCTATTTCAGTGTTTTTTCTTGTGGGGTTGGTTTCTAATTTCAGTCCCTTGTGGTCAGAGAAAATGCTTGGTATGATTTTAATTTTCTTGAATTTGAGGAGGTTCGTTTTGTGTCCTATCATGTGGTCTATCTTTGAAAATGTTCCATGTGCATTTGAAAAGAATGTGTATTTAGCTTCTTTGGAATGAAGGGCTCTATATATGTCAGTCAAGTCCATTTCATCTAGGATGTGGTTTAGTGCAGCTATATCTTTGTTGATATTTTGTTTGGAAGATCTGTCCATTTTTGACAGTGGGGTATTCAAATCCCCTACTATAATTGTGTTGCTGTCAATATCTTTCTTGAAGTCTTCTAGGATTTTTCTTATATATTTGGGTGCTCCTATGTTGGGTGCATATATATTTATGATGTTGATGTCTTCTTGGTGGATTCTTCCCTTAAGTATTATGCAGTGACCTTCTGGGTCTCTCTTTGTGGCCCTTTTTTTGAAGTCTATTTTGTCTGATATTAGAAGTGCTACCCTGGGTTTTTTTCTTGACCATTTGCTTGGAAAATTTGTTTCCATCCTTTCACTTTTATTCTGTGATGGTATTTTTGTCCTGAGGTGAGTCTCCTGTAGGCAGCATATGTGTGGGTCATGCTTTCTTATCCATTCAGCTATTCTATGTCTTTTGATTGGAGCATTTAATCCATTTATATTTAAGGTTATTATTGATAGGTATTTATTCATTGCCATTTTTGTACCACAGTTCCTCTCCATCTCTCTGTTTTCTTTCCTTCCCTTAAAGCAGTCCTTTTAGTATTTCTTGTAGAGCTGGTTTGTTGGAGGCATATTGTTTTAGATTTCTTTTGTCTTGGAAGCTTTTTATTTGGCCTTCTATCTTGATTGAGAGCCTTGCTGGGTAAAGTAGCCTTGGTTGTAGGCCTCTGGTTCTCATCACTTGGAATATTTCTTGCCATTCTCTTCTTGCTTGGAGTGTTTCCATTGAGAAGTCAGTAGCTAACCTTATTGGGGCTCCCTTGTATGTTACTTCCTTATTCTCTCTTGCTGCCTTTAAGATTCCCTCTTTGTCTTGGAATTTTGCCATTTTAATGATGATGTGTCTTGAAGTGGGCCTCTTTGGGTTCCTCTTGAATGGGACTCTCTGTGATTCCTGGATTCGTGTAACTTTTTCTCTCATCAAATTAGAAAAATTTTCCATCATTACTCTTTCAAATAGGTTTTCTATCCCTTGTTCTTCTTCTTCTCCTCCTGGTATTCTTATTATTCGGATAGTATTACGTTTCATATTATCTTGCATTTCTCTTAGTCCCTGTTCATTCTTTTTCAGCCTCTTTTCCCTTTCTTGCTCTTTCTCAGAGATTCTTTCTACTGTGTCCTCCAACTCGCTGATCCAATCTTCTGCCTCATCGATCCTGCTTTTCATTCCTCCTACTGTGTTCTTCAGTTCTGAAATTGTATTCTTCATTTCCTCTTGTCTTTTGCTGATAGTTTCTATTTCCTTTTTCATGTAGATCTAGTTTGTGGAGAGCTCATTGTAGCTCCCCTCTAGTTTCTGGACCTCATTGTGAGCTCTTTGAATTTCCTGATAACTAGTGCTTTGAATTCAATATCTGATAGCTCACTTGCCTCTCTTTCATCTGACATTATTTCTGAGACTTCCACCTTTTCTTTCATTTGGGCATTGTTTCTTTGTCTTCCCGTTGCTTATGAGACTCTTTTTGTTAGCTTCAGCTTCTTAAATTGATCGGTTTTGAGTCCGTAGGTTTATGGTGTGAACTTCTGTGGTAGAATTCCTGTGAAATTCAGTGGTGCAGTGTCCTGCAGGTATCTTGATGTTCTCCGCTTCCACCTACTCCTTTCTTTGTGTGTGTGTGATCAGCTGGAGGAGGAGGCAAAATGGTTTATGACAGCAGGAGAGTACTTTATCATATTTACAGTCACAGCCGGTAGAGAAGAGATAGAAAATCTTTAGGCTCTATACAGTGTAAACTGTGATCTTCAATCCAATTTGCCACTTTTAAGAAAGGATAGACCAAAGATAAGTCTCTCTTTGGGGAGGGAAGGCTTGTGAGTTGTATCTAGAAAGCAGTGAGGTTGCGAGTGGTCAGATTTTGAGGTAAGGTGAGAGTAAAGAATAGTAAATAGATGTAGCGTGTGAGCAAGTCGAGTTAATCACTACAGTAATAGAATTCAGGAACCTGTAAAGTGGGCTAAGACCTGAAAGATGTGTTCTGAAGTATTTACAGTGGTATAGAAAACAACAAACAAACAAACAAACACACGCACAAAAAAAGGGCAAGAGAAGTGAGGAAAAAGCAGTAAGTTTGGGGTGAAAGGAGGAAGGACTAAAACAGGAAAAAGAAAGGAGAGGAACAGAGTACTGAAAGATACAGCAACAGTAAAATTAAAAAATATATACGATTACTGAAAAAAGTTTAAAAAAACTTAAAAACAAAACAAAACAAAAAAAACCTCCTTCCTTGTTTGTTTCAAATTGTCCAATCCAGTTTTTCTGGTTTCGGTAGGACCCCTCTGTGGGCTGGGTTTTAGGCCCAGGCTCACACCCGCCCGCCAGCCAGGCTAGCAGACTGGGGTGCAGGTGCCAGTCCACCCGACAGGCTGCCTGGGTCCCAGGGGATCTGGTACTGGTCCTTCCCAGTCCTGTGGCTGGGTGAGAAGCAAGTCAAGCTGCCGTCACAGGAGAACACCTCAGTCCACTTTCCAGTAAAAACTTCTCCAGAAAGTGTGCCTCTCAGCCTAGCCCAATCCCCAACCTGACTGGTTAGGACAATGCTCCTCTCAAATTTCCTAGGCTGGCGGACTGGCGACCACAGAGATCACAACTGAACATGGCCCCTTGTCCTTGCCACCCTCCCTGCACACCTAGGCAGACTGGTCTCTGCCACCCAGCCCCGCCTAGATGGTGAGGGAGGGAGCCAGTTCTTCCAAGGACCCCACAGCCAGCCCAAGGCTCCACTGGGTGCTGGCCTCCCTATGAGTCCTCCATGGCACTGGCTGCAGATGGAAGCCTCTAGACCCCTAATGCAGCAGCAGTGGCAGCGGCAGCTCCAAGGCGTTTTGGGCTGGTGGAGGGCAGCTGGCCCTGCCGCTGCTGCTTTTGTCTTTACTCTCAGGTGCTGGGCTTCCGATGAGCCCTCTGTGGCAGACACCCTGACACTGGCCTTAGACAGAAGCCTCTGGGCCCTGGAAGCTGAGGCAGCAGCAGCTCTGAGGTCTTTACCCACCAGCCAATGGCTACTGGTCCCGCTGCTGCTGCTTTTGACTTTACTCTGGGGTGCCTGGCTCCCGAGGGCAGCCAGCCCTCCCTCTGCCACTTTTGTCTTTACTCACTGGTGCTGGGGTCCCAATGAGTCTTCTGTGCCAGACACCCTGATCGCTGGGCGCAGGCGGAAGCTTCTGGGCCCCGACCACTGCGGCAGCCGCAGCTGGGAGGTCTTTATCCTCAGGCCAATGGCTGCCTCCAGCCTGGCTGCCTCCAGCCTGGCTGCCTCCATCCTTACTCGCATTCCTGAGACCCCAACGACCTGTAGCTGTCTGGTTTGTCACTATCTCTGGTCTCTTATTTTCATAAATGCTGGGGACTTGTTGGTTGGGGAATTGATTGCACTGTTCTTCAGTAAATCTGCCAGGATTTTCTCCCAGGGGTACGAGAACTGGAGTCGCTCCGTCCTACTCTGCTGTCATTTTCCCAGAGCTGCCCATTTCTTAATTGGCTTGTCTTCTTGGTGTTGTTGTATGAGTTTTTAATATATTCTAGAAATTAGCCCCTTATCAAATGTATCACTGAAAAATACGCTCATTCTCCCATTTTGTTAATAATTGCTTTTTTTGTTGTACAAATGTTTTTTAGTTTGAAGTAGTCCGATTTGTTATTTATCTTTCCTTTGTTTAATTTGTCGACATGTAGTTGTGCATAGTATTTTCTTATATGTATTTCTGTGGTGTCAGTTATTACTTCTTTCATTTCTGATTTTATTTACTTGGGTCTTCTTACTTTTTTTCTTGATGTATCTGGTTAAATTTTTGCCAATCTTTTTTATCTTTTCAAAGAAGCTGTTCTTGTTGTCATTGATCTTTCACATTTTTATAGTTTCTGTGTCATATATTTCAGCTCTAATCTTTATTAATTTCTCCCACCCACTTACTCTGGGTTTTGTTTGTTGTCCTTTTTCTACTTCCTCTAAGTATAGGGTTAGATTGCATATTCGAAGTGTTCTTGCTACTTAAGGTAGGTCTGTAATGTTATGAACTTCCCTCTCAGCACTGCTTTCTCTGAGTTACATAGAGGATAAGTTGTTGTGTGCTCATCTTCATTTGTCTCCAGGTAGTTTTTTATCTCTTCCTCGATCTTATTTTTAACCTATTTATTGTTTAATAACATGCAATTTAGCCTATTTGTGTTGTATGTTTTTCAGGGTTTTTTAATTGCAATTGATTTCTAGTTTTATATAATTGTGGTCAGAGAAGATATTTGAAATGATTTCAATCTTCTTGAGTTTATGAAGACATTTTGTCACTTAACACGTGCATTGGTTTGACAATGTTCCGTGTGCATTTGAGAAGAATGTGTATTCTCCTGCTTTGGGATGAAAAGTTCTGTAAATAGGAATAAAATCTATCTGATGCAGTGTGTCATTTAAGGCTACAGTTCTCTTGTTGATTTTTTTTGTCTGAAAGATCTGTCCATTGCTGTCAATGGGGTGTTATTTCCTACTATGACTATATTGCCGTTGACCTCTCCTTTACTGTCCACTAAGATTTCCCTCACATATTTAGATGCTCCTATGTTAGGTGCATGTATGTTTACAAGGTTTATATCCTCTTGTTGGATTGATCCCTTTCCTATTACACAACTCTATTACATACTAACCTTTTTATCTTGTTACGGTCTGTGTTTTGAAGTCTTTTTTGTTTAATATAAGTATTGCTATCCCAGCTTTTTGTTTGTTTGTTTGTTTCCATTTACATGGAACATTTTTTCCAACCCTTCATTTTTCAGTCTGTGTGTATGCACAAATCTTTTGTTCTGATGTGGGCCTCTTGTAGGCAGCATATATAGAGCTCATGTGTTTTTTTTATCCAGCTACCCAATATCTTTAGATAAGAGCATTTAATCCATTTACCTTTAAGGTTTTGTGGTAATGAGCTCCTTTAGCATTTTCTTGGTGGGGGGGGGGGACTGGGAAGCTCTTAGTTTTGCCTTTATTTTAAATGATAACCATGCTGGGTAAAGTAACCTTGGTTGTATGTCCTTGCTTTTCATCAGTTTGAGTATTTCATGACAATCTCTTCTGGCCAGAAGTGTTTTTGTTGAGAAATCAGCTGACAGCCTTATGAGAGCTCCCTTATAGGTAACTAATTGTCTCTCTCTTGCTGCTTTTAAGATTCTCTATTTGTCTTTAACCTTTGGCATTTTAATTATGCTGTGTCTTAGTATGGGCCTCTTTGATTTCATCTTGATTGGGACTCTCTGTGCTTCCTGAGCTTGTATGACTTTTTTCTTCACCAGGTTAGGGAAGTTTTCAGCCATTATTTCTTCAAACAGGTTCTCAATTCCTTGCTTGCTCTCTTCTCTTTCTGGTACCCCTATGACGTGGATGCTATTATGCTTGATGGTGTTCTAGAAGTTTCTTAGACTTTCCTCGTCTAAAAATTTTTCTTTTGTTTTTGATGCTCTGCTTCCTTGCTTATTGGTTCAATAAACTGGTTCAATCCTGTATTTTATCAAAACTGTTGTTAATTCCTCCTAGTGTAGTCTTCATTTTAAATATTGTGTTCTTCATTTCTCCCTGGTTCTTTTCTATGGTTTATATGTCCTTTTTAATGCTTACCATCTCTTTGTTTAAGTTCTCACTGAGATCATCTATTCTTTCCCTAAGGTCCTTAAACTTCTTTACAACCATTGATTTGAATTCTGTATCTGGCATCTTGGTTGCTCTCATTTTATTTAATTCTTTTTCTGGAGATTTCTCTTGTTCTTTTATTTGTGGCATATTTCTTTTTCTTCCAATTTTGTGTGTATGTATTAAGGAGAACTGTTATAACTCCCAGACTTTTTATGATGGCTTTATGGTATAGGTGTCTTACTGGGCTCAGTATTACAGTCTTCCAGATAACCTGAGCTCCATGTTCTAGGAATGTTTCTTGTAGGTTTTGTGTACCCTCTTACTGTAGTTGAGTTTTGAATGCTGTTGACACTTTCATGAGTGATGTTAATCTTTCAGGCTGGGAGACTGTAAAGGTAAACATTGATTATTGTGTATGACTCACAGTGCAGAGGCTATCCCCTGAAGCAGAGTTGTGTTCAACAGGGTCTGGTGCCTGGCAGACTCTCCCTTTGGTTGTACCACATAAATGGCTAGTTGGGTTGAGCTGTGGTGTAGTCTGAAGTCCACTACTGGTTTTGTTGGTTCTGGATTCACTTGAGGATTCAGATACAGGTTGATGCCAGACATTGTGTCTAACCAGCCTTAGGCTCTTTTTCTGGAGCTACCCTGTTATTCACTGTTTGTGGCTGAGTCTACTGGGTGTGCGTGGGGATGTGGCTGAACTTGGTACAAGGGTTGGCTTCTTCCAGTTTAGAGCTGGGGAAGATCTACAAAAGGTCTGAGGCTGTCTGAGGTCTGCCCCCACTTTTCAGCTATCCTGCCTCTTCTTGATGTTGCCCGGACTTCTTTAACATCCTTATAAGAAAAGACTGTAGAGTGGGCCCAGGCTGGCTGCCACCCACAGACTCTTCCATGGGTCATGAGCTCTGTAGGGTGGAGTAATCAGTCTCAGGAAGGTACGGCTAGTGTGTCCCCTACTTGGGGGCCATTCAGTCAGGCACTTGATAAGGGGAAAATGGCCCTTACTTCAGAGCCTTTCTATTCAGTTTTTCTAGAGTCTCCAACTGTAGCTTTCTTAGGAGGAATCCCCAGTCTCCTCTGCTAGAGCAAGTTCAGCAGGGCAAAGCCACTGGGGCTCAGGAAGACAAGTTAAAAGACTCTCCCATTGGGGATGGTGCCAGCAGATCTTGTAGGAAACGGCCAAGCACTTCACCCCAGTCCCAGACAATAACCTCTGAAGGAGACACACTCCAAATGTCCCAGTTCCAAATAGGATTCCCGTGCTCAGAAGAGTGGGGCCACTGGGACATGGGAAGACCAATCAAAACATTTTCCCATTGAGGGTGGTGCCAGTAAGTGTATAGGAAGGGCGTAGTCACTTTTCCCCATTCACAGGTAAAAGCTTCTGATGTGCACTGAAGGTCTCAGCTCAGAGCAGCTCTCAGATGCCCCCTCAGAGGACTGAGCTTAGCATGGTAAGGTCCCAAGCTGCCAGAAAGGCATGTCAAATGAGTCTCCCATTGGGGGAGTAGTACAGGCAGAGCTCCCAGGGGAAATAGGAGTGGCCTGACCTCCCATAATGTAGACACACAACCCAGCACTTGCCCATCTGATCCCTGGACCCTGGTAGATAAGCTCTGAAAGTCCCACCTCTTCATAGCACTCTGACCTCCCTGTGGGACTGAGGTCAGCAGGGTGAGGTCACAGGGAGTGGAGGGTGGCACCAGCTATGTACTCGAAGTGGGGAAGAATGGTCCCCTTTCCAAAGTTACACAGTTCAATCACTGTAGTGGTCTTTGCAAAGAACTTCCCCAGAAATGGACTGCCCTCAAAGGTCCCTGTTGGGTGCAGCTAACAGACGTTTCTGCAGGACTCAAGCTTGGCTGGATGTTGTCACCAGTAGTTGGAGGACTGGGCAATGCACTCCCCAGATGCTATAACAAGAGGAGTGCTCAGTGCTGAGAAGGTGGCACCTGGGTCTCTAGCAAACTCCCTTCTCTCTCAGGTGAACTGAATCCCCACTGATTTCCACCACCAGGTGCTGTGCTGGCTCCTCTTCTCATCCCTGTTGCTCTGGATTTGGGACCCTTTTGTGGGGTTTATCTTCCCTGTTCCTGGAAGGCAGGAGTTTTGCAGCCAAATTATCTTTCTGGCTTATTAGCCAATACGCATGGGTGCAGGGGCCAGTCTTTCCATGTCACTACTTTTCTTACTAGTCTCTATGTGGCTTCTCTATGTAAATCCTTGGTTATAATATTTCAATTCAGCTAGACTTTGGTTGGTTATTCAGTTGATTGCTCTATAATTTAGCTGTAAATCTGGTTTGGCACCAGAAACAGGGGAGCATACCTTCCACCTACTCCGCAGTCATCTTGGAATCTGTATTATACTTTGAATAGATGTTTTATCTATCCATGATTTTGTCACATCAAAAACCAGTCATTTAAAAATTTTTGACTCACACAGATCTTCCTGCATAAATGTTGTCACATTTCATTATAAACATCTAACATTCACAATTGTTAATATTATCACCAATTTCATCAGAAAAGTATTTAAGTTAGCTGTCAACATCACTATAATTAATACAAGTGTTCCAAAATTTTAATTTTCACTAAGAGCTTGAGTTTTATTACTGGTAACAAGTACCATCAGTTGTTTGCCTTGGAGTGACAAGCTCGCTTTCTTTATTCTTGAGAAAATATCTGCCGAATACCCAATCTGAAAAAAACAGTTTGTCTGTTAGTCATTCTTTCAAATAAAAACAGTATTTCATGGAAAAATAAGCTAGTTAATTTCATCATCTAAATAGTCATACAAGTGCTTTTCCCAGAGGTGACCATCACACTTCAGTTTTCAGCAGAGGTGACATGCATATATTCTGAGTTTATCACACATGATACATCCTACCTCATCACACAGAATGTTAAAAATATGTGTGTTCAATGTTGAGATTTAATAAAAATATTATTTTTCTGCTCTATCAAGGGCATTCATTTTTAAGTGAAAGTGACTCTTTCATTCTCTCTTTCTCTCCCTCTCCCTCCCTTCTACTGTGAGTACCTGACAGTGAAGAATAAAAGATGACTGGCACATTTTGTAGTTTACTTTGCATTAATCTTTATTTGTGCTGAGATGAGAGTTTTGCCCACTATTGCTCTTGCACCATCAGTGCAAATGTCAACACAGGAGTAAAAGGAAAACAATGTCTACATATTCTTTTTTAAAAAGTTTCTAATCTTTTAAAAAAGATTTTATTTACTTATCTTCAGAGGGAAAGGGAAGGAGAGAAGGAGAGAAATATCATTGCATGCCCCTTTGCGTCCCCTTCTTGGAACTTGCCTACAACCCAGGCATGTGCCCTGACTGGGAATCGAACTGTGATCCTCTGGTTCACAGGCCCACGCTCAATCCACTGAGCTACACTAGCCAGGGCTACAGAGTCTTTTGCAAATAGTTCTCCTTTGTACCCACATGTGTCTAAGGACCACACTTTGGGAAACACTCTTTTATTGGATAAATTACAAGTTCTTAAACAAGGACTGCACAGGTTTTCATATGTGGTTTCTACTTTTATATCCAGCCTCATTGACTTTATATGCCTGTAATACTGAAATGGCTCTAGTCCTGCATAGACCATGCTCATTCATGGGTGTCTTCTTTTAATGACGCCTTTCAGGTTAATTGATGTACTATGACATATTCCCGTAGCCTGTCTAATTTCTAGTCAGCCTTTGAGATCTAATTCCAATGCCAGTTTCTTTACAAAGCCTTCCCTAAATCCCTTAGGGAAGGGATCTAATTGCAATGCCAGTTTCTAATTCCAATGCCAGTTTCTTTACAAAGCCTTCCCTAAATCCCTTACACTTACAGCCTTCCTCCTCTGTGCTTCTTAGTACCTTCAGCACATCTCCATCACTCATATTCTCCTATTACAATAGTCTCTGTCCACTTCATTCCCTCTATTCCCCACAATGGTATGAGTTTCTTGAGGGCAAAAAGTCTGCATTAGTGATAGTTATAACCCCATATTGTTCTCTGTATAAGTTTTTAATAAATGGTGTTTGAATGACTATAGCAATCAGTGTAAATATACTCAAAAAGAAAAGCTTGGGAAAAAATGAACAGTCTCCACAAAACACATTTTCTTTAAATTTTACCATCTGTACCACAAACAAATTTTTACTTTAACATAATTCAACCAAACAACATGATAGGGTTTTTCTTATTTTGACATCTATTCGACAAACTTATCAAATGTCTACCTTTTCTTGTTTTATACCTCAAGCCAGAGAAGATGAGATCCACTAATTATACAATGATAATTAAGCATCACTATAATTGAAAGTGAACTAACCTGTGGTAAAATAATTTATTCTTATTGTATGTCTTCCATTTAATAGTATGTGATCTTAAAGTAAACTAAACTTGGAATCAAGTGATTTATTGTTATTCTATGCCCTCTATTTAATAGCTCTGTGATTTTTGACAAATTATTTAATATCTCTGAGCATCAGCTTTCTTAGCTAAAAATTGGAAATACTAGTGCCTTTAAAACAGGTTGTAGCTAGACCAATGGAATAGAACAGAGAGTCCAGAAATAAACCCAACTCTCTACAGTCAATTAATATTCAACAAAGGGGGCAATAACATAAAATGGAGTAAAGACAGCCTTTTCAACAAATGGTGTTGGGAGAACTGGACAGCTACATGCAAAAAAATGAAACTTGAGCATTAACTTACACCATACACCCAAATAAATTTAAAGTGGATAAAAGACTTAAATATAACCCGTGAAACCATTAAAGCCCTAGAGGAGAGCATTGGCCGGAAAATCTCAGATATTCCACGCAGCAATATTTTTACTGATACATCCCCTAGAGCAAGGGATATAAAGGAAAGAATAAACAAATGGGATCTCATCAAAATTAAAAGTTTCTGCATGGCTAAGGAAAACAGTATCAAGATACAAAGAGAAGCAACAGTTTGGGAAAACATATTTGCCAATGATACCTCAGACAAAGGTTTAATCTCCAAAATAGATAAAGAACTCACTTGACTCCACTCAAAGAAGACAAGCAACCCGATTAAAAAATGGGCAAAGGACTTGAACAGACATTTCTCCAAGGACGACATACAGAGGATCCAGAGACACATGAAAAGATGCTCGATATCACTAGCTATCAGAGAGATGCAAATTAAAACCACAATGAGATACCACTTAACACCAGTCAGAATGGCTATCATAAACAAAGAAACAAACAACAAGTGTTGGAGAGGTTGTGGGGAAAAGGGGACTCTAGTTCACTGTTGGTAGGATTGCAGACTGGTACAACCACTATGAAAAATAGTATGGAATTTTCTAAGAAAACTAAAAATGGACGTGCCTTTTGACCCAGCAATTCCACTGCTAGGAGTATATCCTAAGAACCCTGAAACACCAATCCAAAAGAACCTATGCACCCCGATGTTCATAGCAGCACAATTCACAATAGCCAAGAGTTGGAAGCAACCTAGATGCCCATCGGTAAATGAGTGGATCCAAAACCTATGGTACATTTACACAATGGAATTCTATGCCGCAGAAAGGAAGAAGGAACTACTGCCCTTTGCAACATCATGGATGGAACTGGAAAGCATTATGCTGAGCGAAATAAGGCAGGCGGTGAAAGACAAATACCATATGATGTCACTGTTAACAGGGATATAAACAAAACAAAGAAGCAAGCAAAATATGACCAATGACACTCAAATATGGAACAGGCTGACAGGGTCCAGAGGGGAGAGGGGGAAGAATCATAGGGGGAAAGGGGATGGACTCACATGAACAAGTATAAAGGACACATGGACAATAACTAAGGGGGGGCGGAAATGGGAGGGAGGCAGGGAGCATGGGGTGGGGGGGCGGGCAGGGTTGGGAATATAAGACAGAAAGCTGTACTTGAACAAGAATTAAATTAAAAAAATATTTTAAAAATAAAATAAAAAATAAAAATAAAACTGGTTGTGGCAATCACATGAGAGAATTTAAGTAAAAACATGTATTACAACTTTTAGTATATACCATGAATGCCCAATAAACATTGATTTAAACCAATAGTCATGGCTTATGCCAGGGGTGTCCAATCTGTGGCCCATGGGCTGCATGTGGCTCAGGATAGCTATGAATGTAGCCCAACACAAAGTCATAAATTTACTTCAAACATTATGAGATTTGTGTGTGATATGTGTCACAATGTGTTTGTGTGGCTCAAGATTGTTTTTCTTCCAGTGTAGTCCAGTGGCTCCAAAAGGTTGGATGCCCCTGGAACTTTATTCCCTCAAGGTTACTATAAACTGACTGTAGTATCATATTTATAAACAATTGCTTTTACTCAACACAAAATGAGGAAAGATGCAAAATAACCATATAAGTAACATGGTTTGGTAGCACAAATTAGGAAAGTACATTGAAGAAAATGGCAAAATTAAGAAGTAGTCTTGCTAAGGCCTTATAACCCCTTGCTACACAAAATATGATCCATAGATCAGCACTGGTGTTACTTGAGAGTTTGTACAGAATCATAGGACCCACTTCAGACCTTTTAAATCAGAAACTACATTTTATGAAATCTCTAGATCAATCCTTTGCCCATTAAATCTTGAGAATGACTTTTATAGAGACAGACCTCATGCCATTAAGCTTCTCTACAAAATGATTAATTCTGGATACATACTTGGGCTCATTTCTTCTTATTCTTCTAGGAGCTCACTTGAATCTTCATGAGCTTTTTTTTAGCACTGCATTTGGTGTTGATTTCACCTTGTTTATTTTGTCTTGCATGGAAGTTAAAGTCCCAAATTTTCTTACTTGCCTGGAGGAAGCTAAGGACCAGATACATCTCCTTGTAAAACCATAAAGTGAACTTTGGACTTTGAGTGCTAAATAAAATACACATGTCATGTTTCAGTGTCTTGTCAATTTAAAAGAGAAACCAGTGGAGAAGAATTCTTCCTTGCACTAGCATAATGCACTTCGATTTCAGTTTAGTTAGGGATTTCATCTGTTAAAATGTCTTCTGAATATTTAATAAACACAAATGAGTATTTTTACCAAAGACAGGCTTTAGCATATAAATGTTCCTATACAGAAAGAAAGGCAGGCACATAAGATGAAATTACCAAAAGTTTTCTCTGTAAGATAAACCTATTAAAACCCAGCTGTATTCTTCATCATTAGATAGTATGGTGAATTGTTTATGTGGTGTATTATGTTTATTGATTTGCAAATATTGTACTATCCTTGTATCCCTGGGATGAATCTCACTTGATCATGGTATATGATTTTTTTAACATATAAGTGGATGCAATTTACCAATATTTTGTTGAGGATTTTAGCATCTATATTCATCAGCAATATTGGCCTGAAGTTTTCTTTCTTTATCTGGTTTTGGAATTAGGATGGTGCTGGCTTCATAAAAAGAGTTCGGGAGTCTTCCATCATTTTTGAGTTTTTGGAATAGTCTGTGAAGGAAAGGGGTTAGCTCTTCCTTAAATGCTTTGTAGAACTCTCCTGTGAAACGGTCCAGTCCAGGGCTTTTGTGTGACAGGGGTTTTTTTTATTACTGCTTCAATTTTGTCTGCTGTTTTCAGTCTGTTCAGGCTTTCTGCTGCTTCTTCATTGAGTTTTGGAAGATTATATTTTTCTAGAAATTTGTCCATTTCACCTAGGTTTTCAAATTTCCTGACATATAGTTCTTCATAGTAATTCCTTAAAATCCTTTGTATTTCTGTGGTATCAGTTGTAATCTCTCCTTTTATTTCTGATTGTGTTTATTTGAATCCTCTGTCTCTTTTTAACTTAATGAGCCTGCTTAAAGGCTTGTCGATTTCATTTGTCTTTTCAAAGAACTAGCTCCTAGATTTATTGATGCTTTGAATTGTTCATTTAGTCTCTATGTTGTTTAATTCTGCTCTGATCTTGATTATTTCCTTCCTTCTACATGCTCTGGGCTTTGTTTGTTGTTGTTCCTCCTGTTCTTGTATCTGTAGGGTTAGGTCATTTATTTGAAACGTTTCTATCTTTTTAAAATAGGCCTGTATTGTCATGAACTTCCCTATCATGACTGCCTTCATTGTGTTTCATAGGATTTGGACTGTTGTGTGTTCAATTTCATTTGTTTCCAGAAACTGTTTAAAATACCAATTCAAAAAGACCTATGCACCCCAATGTCCATAGCAGCACAATTTACAATAGCTAAGTCCTGGAAGCAACCTAAGTGCCCATCAGTAAATGAATGGATCAAAAAATGGTGGTACACTTACACAACGGAATACTGTGCAGCAGAAAGAAAGAAGGAGCTCCTACCCTTCACAACAGCATGGATAAAACTGGAGAGCATTATGTTAAGTGAAATGAGCCAGGCAGTGAAAGACAAATACCATATGATCTCACCTACAAGTGGAATCTAATCAACAAAACAAACAAGCAAGCAAAATATAATATAAATATAAATATAAGCAGAGACATTGAAATTAAGAACAATCTGATAGTAACCATAGGGGAGGTGGGAGGGGATAACAGGGGGAAGGGTTTTCAGGAACAACTATAAAGGACACATGGACAAAACAAAGTGGGTGGAATCAGGGGAGGGAGGTAGGGATGGCTGGGATGGAAGGGAGTGGTGGGAGGAAATGCAGACAACTGTACTTGAACAGCAATAAAATAATAAATAAGAGAGAGAATATATATACATATTCTTATTTATTATACATAATAAATAAGAATATATATATTCTCTTATATATATGTACATATAAGAGAATTGCAGTGGTTCTAAAGTTTTACTCTTCGTATGAACCATTTCAGAACCATAATAAAGTCTAGATTTCAGAGCTCCACATGAAGGAGTTCTCACTCAATAAGACTAAAATAGGACCAGAAAGATTTCATCAAAGTATCTAGTTGTTTGCTTGAAGTGATGATTTCAGGAATGCTGAAAATGAACCATGTCAAAATATTGAATCTGGACACATGGGAAATGGAAGGACCGATATGAATTAACTGAGTATTTATTATATACCAGGTACATGAAAACATGATCACATATTATCTTTGTATTTTCATTTTATAAGGTAGCTGTTATTCACATTTTACAAATTGGAAACTAGTTCACACATCTTGGAATAGTGAAACCAAAATATGCTGCTAAGTTTCCTGAACTCTGTAACTTATGCTCTTTTCACCACCACACAGTGTAAACCCTTAACCTGGCTTTGAATCTTAGCTATGTAACATTTTACATTTAAACTATGCACAAGGTACTTAATTTACTTAATCTCCTTGAGTCTTAATTTCCTCATTCTAAAAAAAGGGATTATAATAGCAGTTCTGTCAACATCATAAGATTGTTGTGACAATCAGAGATAATCATAGATATTAACACAGGTGTGACTTCTTGAACTTTCATTTCCATAAAATGTCAATTGGTCTTAGTTGATTATGGAAGGGTTCAACCTTATTTTGAAAACTGAGATGAACGTAGAACACTTGATTTGGTTTTATATTGTCATTTGCTTGTTGCTGTTGTTAAATGAATGCATAATTACTGCAGAAACTTTGGAAATGTGTAAGGAAGAATTAATCAAAATGTCATTTTGTTTCCCTTCAAGAATTTATAAAAGACATAACAACCTGTGTGGATTGTGGGGGAAAACAAATATACATAAAATATGAAAAGCCCATTTTCATATGTAAAAAAGTCCTACCACATATAGGAACATGTAAACTTTCAGGAAGAAGGACATACACAATCCATCATTCAGGAAAAACCACTGTTCTCATTTTGACATATTTCCTTCTATTTGTTCTCATTTTGCCATATCTCATTTTATTTGACATTCACACTCTATTCTTACATTTTATCTTCTTTGTTTTCAGTATTATACAAAAATATTGCTTAAAATGTTGCTCCATGTTGCTTAAAAAGTAATGAAATTTTTTTTTCAACAAAATGTGACCTTTAGCATTAAAAAATGTTTTATGACATCTCACAAACCATTTTCTTTCATTTTTTTCATGTTTGATATTCCAAGTTTCTTCAGCCACCACAACCCCCACGGGTTTTTATAGCCAGAAGTTTTTAGGCTTTCTTTCCTCTTGCTAGACCCCTGGGTTGTGTGGTCTGTTTAGCTACCTAGTTGTTCCTCCTGATTTACCTGCATGCAAATGTGAGACTGCCTGGTCCTCCAGCTTTCACCTTGCCATGTGTCCTCTCCATTCAAGCTGCCACTCTCTGCCCCTCCTACCAGTCTGAATGAATGTTTCCTCTTTAATTCCTTGGTTGTTAGACTTCCACACGGTTCAATTTTCTGGAAGTTTGCTTTTTTGTTTCTAAATTTGTTGTTTTCCTTCTTTTCGTTGTGCAAGGAGGCAAAGTATCTACCTATACTTCCATCTTGTCCAGAAGTCCTGAATACTGCTCCCTTTACAGTAGGCACTAAATACATAATCATTCATTAATAATTCATTTGTGTTTTCAAGATATATATGTGAAAATCTACTGTGTGTCAGATTCTGTTCTAGGGGTTCAAGGCTCAGCAGTGAAAATACCCAACTTTTGGGGAGAATGGTACCATTAACACACTAGCTAGACAATTTCAGACAGTTATTAAGTATTGTGAAGAAAACCAAAGTAAGTAAGTAGAGGATGATGGAATGAAGGTGGGGCCTGTTTCAGGGAGGTGACATTGAGTAAAGGCTTGAATGAAGGCGGTAGGAGCTACCTGAAGTATGGAGGAAGAGTATGTCAGGCAGAAAGAACAGCACAGATAAAAAGGCTGACACAGGAACAAGTGTGACATGTTGAAGGAGCATGCAAAAATTCTTGTCTAATAAGAGAAGAAAGCAATAGGGAGGAAGTGGGGGGGAGAGATTCAGGAGGAAATCAAGAACCAGAGAACCAGGAATTTACAAAACATGGAAAAACTTTGCATAATATTTGAATTGTGATGAGAAGCCACCAGAGAACCTTGAAAGGGAAAATAAATTAGAATTATAGTTTGAATTCCTGATTTGGGATTCCTTTCAGATCTCACATCAAATTTACAATACTGTTTTAAATGATAAAGATACATTTATACTTTGAGAATGAATTTTATTTATAAAAACTATTGTATAGTTAAAGCTACTGAATAAAATTGGCCAGTCCCCCAAATATAAAAATCAACACACTGTTGTACATGTCCACAAGTCCTTTTTCATTTTTGCTCAATACTTCTACCCCCTACCTTCCCTACCCCCTTAGCTGTCATCCTGCTATTTATGAGTCTTTCTCTATTTTGCTTGTTCAGTCAGATTGTTCATTAGATTCCACATATGAGTGAAATCATATGGTATTTGCCTTTCTCTGTCTGGCTTATTTCAGTTAGGATAATGTTCTCCAGGTCACTCCAAACTGTTGCAAAGGGTAAAGCTTTCTTCTTTTTTATGGCCAAGTAGTATTCCATAATGTAAATGTCCCATGGCTGTTTTATTCACTCATCTGTTGTTGGGCACTTGGGATGCTTCCGTATGTTTGTAATTGTAAATAACAGTGCAGTGAACATAAGGGTGCTTATAGTCTTTCAAATTAGTGTTTTGGGTTCATTCAGATATACTCCCAGAAGTGGGATCTCTGGGTCAAAAGGCAGATGCATTTTTAATTTCTTGAGGTATGTCCATATAGCTTTTTTGCAGTGGCTACACCAGTCTGCATTCCCACCAACAGCGTACTAGGGTTCCCTTTCTCCACATCCTCCCCAGCACTTGTTGTTTGTTGATTTATTGATGATAGCCATTCTGATAGGTGTGAGATGACATCTTATTATGGTTTTAGTTTGCATTTATTCAATGATTAGTGATGATAAGCATCTTTTCATATTATTGGCTATCTGTTATATCCTGTTTGGAGAAGTGTCTATTTAGGTTCTTTGCCCATTTTTTAAATTGGGTAGTTTGTTTTCTTGATGTTGAGTTATAAAAGTTCTTTACAAATTTTGGATATTAACCCCTTATCAGACATACTGGTGAGTAAGTTTTCCATTCTGTGGGTTGTCTTTCATTTTGTTGATGTTTTCCTTTGCTGTGCAAAAACTTTTTACTTTGATATAGTCCCATTTTTTAATGTTTTCTTTTGTTTCCCTTGCCTGGGATGATATATCTGATAGAATATTGCTGTGAGATATATCTGAAAATTTGCTGCTTATATATTCTTCTATGATTTTATGGTTTCAAGTCTAATATTTGAGTTTTTATCTATTTTGAATTTATTTTTATGTAATGTAAGAAGATAGGTGGTCTAGTTTCATTTTTCTGCATATATCTGTCCAATTTTCCAAATACCACTTATTGAATGAGTTATCTTTAGCCCATTGTATGTGCTTACTTCATTTAGATAACATGTTATTAAACAATATGTGTCTCACCAACAAGGTCAAGAAAGAAATCAGAAGACACATTGAAGCACGAAAATGAGGACATAATAGTGGAACATGGGAAAAGCAATCCAAAGAGGGAAATTTACAGCATTACAGGCCCATCTCAAAAAAAAAAAAAAAAGGGAAAGAGAGAAAAAGCCCAAATAAATAACCTAGCTTCAAAGGAACTTGAAAAAGAAAAGAACAAGCAAGACTCAAAGCCAGTAGAAGGAAGGAAACAGTAAAGATCAGAGCAGAAATAGATGAAACAGAGTCTAAAAATAAAAAAATATCAGTGACTCCAGCAGCTGGTTCTTTGAAAAGATAAATAAAGTTAACGGACCTTTAATAAAACTCATCAAGAAAAAAAGAGGACAACCCAAATAAATAAAATCAGGAATGAAAGAGGAGACATAACAACTGACACCAGAGAAATACAAAAGACTCTAAGAAAATATTATGAAAAATTATATGCCAATACATTAGACAAACTGGACAAAATGGATAAATTCCTAGAAACATAATCTTCCAAAACTAAATCAAGAAGAGTCAGAGAATCTGAATAGACAGATTACACCTCGTGAAATAGAAGCAGTAATCAAAAAACTCCCAACAAACAAAAACCCTTGATCAGAACGCTTCACAGGAGAATTTTACCAAATACTCCAAGAAGAACTAACACCTCTTCTCAAATTATTTCAAAAAGTTCAAGAGGACCTGGCTGGCGTAGCTCAGTGGATTGATCACGGGCCTGTGAAGCAAAAGATCGCCGGTTCGATTCCCAGTCAGGGCACATGCCTGGGTTGCAGGCCAGTTCCCAGCAGGGGACCCATGAGAGGCCCTTTCATCTCTCTTATTCCACATAGTACTGGAAGTCTTAGCCACAGCCATCAGACAAGAAGGAGAAATGAAAGGCATCCTAATTGGAAAAGAAGGAGTAAAACTGTGTTTATTTGTAGATGACATGATACTGTATATACAGAATCTCAAATATTCCACCAAGAAACTAATAGGACTGATAATTAATTCAGGAAAGTAAGAGAATACAAAATTAATATCCAGAAATCAGTTGCAATTTTATATTCTAGTAATGAACTAACACAAAGGGAAATTTTTAAGAGTCCCATTTACAATTGCTTCAAAAAGAATAAAATACCTAGGAATAAGTCTAACTGAGGGTGTAAAGGATCTGTACTCACAAAATCATAAGATACTGAAGAAAGAAATTGAAGAAGGCACAAGTAAGTGGAAGTACATACCATGTTCACTGATAGGAAGAATTCACATCATTGAAGTTTCCATACTACCCAAAGCAATCTATAGATTCACCACAATTCCAATAAAGATTCCAATGATGTATTTCACAGAACTAGAACAAATATTTCAAAAATCTATATAGAGCCACAAAAGGCCTTACATTGCAACAGCAATCCTGAGAAAGAAGAAGAAAGTTGAAGGAATCATGCTACCTAATATCAAACTATACTACAAAGCCATAGTCATCAAAACAACATAGCACTGCCATAAAAACACACACACAAGCCTTGGCTGGTGTAGCTCAGTGGATTGAGCATTGGCCTATGAACCAGAGGATCATGATTCAATTTCCAGTCAGGGCACATGCCTGGGTTGCAGGACAGTTCCCAGCAGGGGACCCATGAGAGGCAACCATACATTGATATTTCTCTCCTTCCCTTCCCCTCTAAAGATAAATAAATTAAATCTTAAAGAAAAAAAACAGAGACACAGATCAGCAGAGCAGAATAGAGAGCCTAGAAGTAAACCTACACTTTTATAGTCAAACTACCTTTTTATATTAATCAAAATGTTGAAGCAGAGTATACAGTGGAAATATCAATGAAAATATGGCATCAGTAAATGTATACTATAGCCTAGAATGGGTGGAAATATTAGCACTTTTTAAAAAGTGTCTAATTATATTAGGAGAATAGACCAAAAACTTCCCTAATAGTTTAAATCTTATGCTTGGCCATACTGTAATTGATTTATATTACTTCTAGGTAAGTTTCTCATTAATGCAAATATGATGCAGGTATTGAAAATTAAAATCATTTAAAGAAAATATCTGAAAGGTTGCCTAAAAATGGAAATTTAAATGTGAAAGGGGAATTAAAGAAAATGGTGTGTTGAGTATGAAGCCTTTATGTGTGTGTTAAAATCTCAATAGGTAGTAGAAAATGAGGTCAAGGATATGGTAAAAGAGATAATGACTGATACATTTCCTTAATTTTTGAAGACACCAACATTAGTCCAGAAAAAATCTAACAAATCACAAGTTAAATAATGAAAATAAATTCATACCTAAACACCTGATAGTGAAAGATGAGAAATAACAAAGACACAGAGATCTTAAAAAGCATCCAGAAGGAAAAAAATAATTGCCCTATTGCAATGAGACTAAAGTCTGACTTTTCAACATCAGCAAAGGGAACAGGAAGGCAGTGAAACTACCAACCTAGAATCATATACCAAGTTCAAATATTTTTTAAAGAATGAGGATAAAATGATTGCATATTTAGACAATCAGGGAGTGGAAGGATTGGCTACCAAATAACCTAAACACCCACTAAAAGAAAAATAATATATACCTTTTGGTATATTCATATAATTCAATACTACACGGCAATAAAATTTAATGAACCACAGTTGCATGCATACATGTGGCTGAATTTCCAAAACACACTTTTGTTTGAAAAAAGTCAGAATAATACATCTGGTATGCCAATTTGCACAATGTTTAAAACCAGAGACAATTAAATAATGTATTGTTGTAAGATACCAACATTGTAGAAGCCAGAGAGAAGAGCAAGAAGGTGATAATCATTGAATATATTGGCGTGATTGAAGAGAATATAAAGAAGGTTTATAATGTACTGATAATGTATTTCTTAAGACTTCTTAAGATGTCTGTTTATATTGTACTTATGATTTACATATATGCTTTCTATGTATATTTATAATAAAGCAAACTAATAAGAACAACGATAACAAACAGCTCCTAGGGGACTCCTTGTATGTGGGCAACATATTCATCAGTGAAATTTGTGTCTCACTGATTGTGCGGGAACATACTGGGGATCTTATAAATGGAATTCAAGTTTTTGTTCTCGAGCCATTAAATTTTTGAGAGAATTTTTTTTCTTTCTGGAGTTTTATGCCTGGTTGAGAAGCATTCTGTACATAGGGTTAGATAGGTTGAAAGAAATTACTTTTTCCCTATACTTTCAATTAGTTATCCTGGTTTTAGTCCAATATCACTCTCTTGTCCTATGTTGTTATCTGATGTTTCTGAGTTTTCTAAGCTTTTCAGGCATTCTTCCAGGAACATGAGCATTTTCTTAGTCTCATTGTGATAATTGGACAGCATACGTGCAATATATTTATTCAAGTATGAAACAAAGCAAACAGAATGTAGGCAGTCACTAATAAAGAAGTATTTGGATTGTCTGAATTAGGTGATGACAAGTCATTTCTGTATGCAGAGCTGAAAAATGGACTCCTGTCTACCAGCTTATTCATCCCATCTTATGCTCTGACCCCTGTTGAGTGGCAGACTACATGCTGGGGCATTGAATTCATACATCAGAATCAGTTCACCCCATCCAACCGTATTCCTCTAATAATACAGCTTCTAAAAAATGTCACTGCATGTATAAAACTGAAACTTGTGTGTTTTCTTTCATTCTAACCACTTTGTGAACTAGGTACTTGCCATCATTCATTTACATGATAAAGCCTATTCATGAATCAATTGCATTTCCCTATGACTCTACAAATGCAGTTGCAATAAATTTCATGAACATGAATTTACTTTCAAAATTATAAATGAGAGAAGAAGCAATAATTTAATAAACTCCACAATGCATGTGTCAAACCAATCTGGCTTTTACAAGTAAACTCAGAGTGACTTTCATTGCCACTTAGAGCAATGGCAATCAAAGGGAAAATTTAAGACTTTTAGTCTAATAAATTTGGAACACTTCATTATATAGCTACCACTCTAGAATAGAAGAAGTGTTTTAGAGATGTTTATGAAGTCTAAGAGTGTAAATTGAGGGGTTTCATTTTTAGATCTGCTAGTGATTCATGGTGCAAACTAGAAAAGTCACTTTCATGGGAGTAATTTAAGTCTTTATTTATATATCCAGGCCACAATAATCTCAAAGGAGAATCAAGGTATGGAATACATTAAACACAAAGGAAATCTCAAAGGCCAGATGTAGCAGGGAGTGTATTTCCTCCTTGAAAATAAAATAAAATAAGATGATGTAAGTGCCATCCTCTTGCCTCACATTTCCATCACAAGTGCATCCTACCAGGGGTACAGGTTATTTAATGTTTTCAGCTTTAGATTTTTGTTTCTAAAATATATAAAAGTTAGTGTACTCCAGGGTTTTTTGAAAACTAAGAAAAAATATCCATAATCCCACCAAATGAAGCAACTATTATTATAGTCTCTGTTTAACATTTACTAGTTTTCATTATTATACATATTTTATAAATCTCTACTCACATTGTATGAATAATATTGTGTCATGCCTTGTTCACTCATAACACATATTTTATGTTTCATATTTTTATAATGATAATTGATAATATTAATGGCTACATAATGTTCAATCAAGTTATTGGGCCTATATATATATATATATATATATATATATATATATATATTCACATAATCTCAAGTTACTATTCAATATCTAATTATCAGACTCTGCACAGTTAGCTTCGTCACCAGCCAAAAAAACAATACTTCTTCTTGCTTCAGTACTTTTCACCCACCTTAAACATAACATTTAGCTAACACCTTTCATACTGAAATGCAACTATGACTTCTTGTGACTGTTTCTCTGTACCTTCTCATGTCAGCAAATATACTAATAGCAGTTATTGCCCTCAAAGAAATCACATCCCATTGCAAATTTAGCAGAGGAGGATGAAAAAGAATCGTGCTACCTCAAAATCCAAGAAGGCTGTATCAAAAAGAAAATGTTCATCACTGGTAAATGCTCCAGAGAGGTTATCTAAGAGGGAAACCAGCTGGTCCCAGTAAGTGAACAAATATTTATTGAATGCTTACTATGTGCCAGGCATAGTTTAGTGTCTGAGTATATTGTAGTAAACAAAGCTAAGCCCTTGCCCTTAAGGAACTTATACACTAATGGTAGCAGAAAGAAAATAAACATGTAAACAAAATAAATGATTTAAGGGACAAAGGGGTGCAAAGTAAATAAATTGAGGATGTCTTGAGATTCAGCTCACATGTTCAAGAAAGGTCTCTTTAAGAAGATGCCTTTTGTTTTGAGACCTATAATATTTCAAAGAAAACTTTAGGTTTCATAATTAGGAGGTCTTTGGTGATTCTTGAAAGTGCAACTTCAGTTGAGTGTTAAGTCAGAAAGCATTATGAGAGTTGTTCAATGGGTGTGAAGTTATAGTTAGGCTAGACTAATAAGTTCTGGAACTCTGCTAAACAATATAGTGATAATAATAACATAGTACTGTATACTTAAAATTATAGTAAGAAGGTAGGTCTCAGAGGGCTTCTGGCCAAGATGGAGGTATAAGTAGATACAATTTGCCTCCTTGTACAACCAAAAGAAAGGTAACAAATTTAAAAACAAAAAACAACCAGGATTGCCAGAAAATCAAACTGTATGGAAGTCTGACAACTAAAGAGTTAAAGAAGAAACATTCATCCAGACAGGTAAGAGGGTCAGAGGTGGGCATCTAGGGTGGAAAGGACACTGGCATGGCAGCTGCTGGAGGACTAGGCCAGGTGAGGCAGTGACTGGTGCATTGGTCAGTCACACAGTATTGTGCTGATAAACTGGGAGGAAAAACTGGGGAGCAAGAGAGACCACACAATTCAGAATTCCAGCATGGGAAAAGAAAACCTTAAAATCTCTGATTGTAAAAACCTGTGGGGATTGCACCAGCAGAAAAATTTCCCGGCCTCACAGGACAGTTTACTTGAGAGATCCACTGGGTCCTAGAATGTACACAAACCCACCCACCGTAGAATCAGCACCAGAAAGGCCCAATTTGCTTGTGGGTAGGGGGGATAGTAACTGGAAGCAAGGCAGGAGCCAAGCAAGTGACATTGTTCCCTCTTGAACCCCTCCCCCACATACCGCACCACAAGGCAGGGATGTGGGTTGCTCCTCCCTGGAGAATACCTAAGGCTCTGCCCCTTGCAATGTAACAGGTATGCCAAGACAAAGAAATATTGCCCAAATAAAAGAAAAGACCAAAGCTCTAAAAATAGAACTAAGCAATGAAGAGATAGCCAACCTATCAGATGCAGAGTTCAAAACACTGGTAATCAAGATGCTCACAGAAATGGTTGAGTATGGTCACAAAATAGAGGGAAAATTGAAGGCTATGCAAAATGAAATAAAGAAAAATAGGCAGGGAACCAATAGTGAAGGAAAGGAAAATGGGACTCAAGTCAATGATTTGGAGCAGAAGAAAGAAATAAACATTCACCCAGAACAGAAGGAAGAAACAAGAATTCAAAAGAAAATGAGAAGAGGCTTAGGTACCTCTGGGACAACTTTAAATGTCCCAACATATAAATCATAGGGGTTCCAAAAGGAGATGAGGAAAAGCAAGAAATGGAAAACTTATTTGCCAAAACTAATGGAGAACTACCCCAATCTGGCAAAGGTAATAGACTTCCAGGAAGTCCAGGAAGCTCAGAGAGTCCCAAAGAAGTTGGACCCATGGGAACACACACCAAGGCACATCATAATTACATCACCCAAGATTAAAGAGAAGGGGAGAATCTTAAAAGCAGCAAAAGAAAAGGAGAGAGTTATTTACAAAGGAGTCTCCAAAAGACTAGCAACTGATTTCTCAAAAGAAACCTTGAAGGCAAGAAGGGACTGGAAAGAAGTATTGAAGTCATGAACAGCAAGGACTTACACCCAAGATTACTCTATCCAGCAAAGCTATCATTTAGAATGGAAGGGCAGATAAAGTGCTTCCCTAATATGGTCAAATTCAAGTTCATCATCACCAAGGCCTTATTGTAGGAAATGTTAAAGGGACTTCTCTTGTCCCTTTAACAGGAACAGAATCAGAAGTGGAGATCACATGGAGGGTTATCAGTGAGGAGGAGGAGGGAGGAGAATGGGGGAAATTTTACAGAGAATGAGAAGAATAATTGATAGGGATGATAGAGACAGGGTTGGTTAAGAATAATATGGGAAATGGAGAAGCCAAAGAACTTATATATATGATCCATGGACATGAACTAAGGGAGATAATGCTGGTGGGAGGGGGTGTGCAAGGCAGAGTGGAATAAAGAAGGAAAAACAAATGGGACAACTGGAATAGCATAATCAATAAAATGTACTTAAAAAGAAGGTAAGTCTCATTTTGTGTTTTTTTTTACTTTTATTTATTTATTTATCTAATTAATTATTTTCCAAGTACAGTTTTCTATTACTCCCATCCCATCCCATTCCCTGTGTTCCCCCCTCCCTCCCATTTCCACCCTTATCAGTTGTTGTCCATGTATCCTTTATATATGTTCCTCTAAATCCCTTCCCTATTTCCCCTGAAATTCCCTCCCCTCTCCCCTCTGGTCACTGTCAGCCTGTTCTCTATTTCAGTATCTTTGGTTATATTTTTGATTGCTTGTTTGTTTTGTTATTTAGCTTCCTGTTAAAGGTGAGATCATATGGTATTTGTCCTTCAACACCTGGCTTATTTCACTCAGCATAATGCTTTCCAGTTCCATCCATGTTGTTGAAAAAGGTAGGAGCTCCTTCTTTCTTTCTGCAGCATAGAATTCCATTGTGTATATGTACCATAGTTTTTTGATCCATTCATTTACTGATGAGCATCTAGGTTGCCTCCAACTCTTGGCTATTGTAAATTGTACTGCTATGAACATTGGAGTGCATATGTTCTTGGAAATTGGTGTTTTAGGGTTCTTAGGATACAATCCTAGCACTGGAATTGATGGGTCAAAAGCAAGTCCAATTTTAGTTTTCTGAGAAAATTCCATACTGTTTTCCATAATGGTTGTACCATTTTGTGTTCTTACTGCAAACAAAAAGAAGTCAAGGGAACTAAGGATAGTTATGAAGGTAACGAATATGTTTAATACCCTGATTGTGGTGATGGTATCATGTGTTTGTGAACATGTCCTAACCAATCGAATAGTACATATTAAGTATGTGCAGTTTTTGTATGTCAGTTATACCTTAACAAAGATTTAATAAACAAGAGTGATTGGCAAGTAAATAGAAAATAAACAGAAAGGTCCCTCCCTGGTGCATAAGCGGAGAGGAAGGAGAAAGATGAAAAGAAGCTGGAGGGGAAGGCAAGGTCAAGGATGTTTATGGATGCTGAGGCTTCTTATTTTAAAAAAATATTTAATATTAGCCCTGGCTGGTGTAGCTCAGTGGATTGAGCGTGGGCCTGCCAACCAGAGGATTGCGGTTTGATTCCCAGTCAGGGCACGTGCCTGGGTTGCGGGCCGGTTCCCAGCAGGGGATGCAGTTCCCGGCAGGGGGCACACAAGAGGCAACCATACATTGATATTTAAAAAAAAATATTTAATATTAAACTTATTGGCCCTGGCTGGTGTGGCTCAGTGGATTGAGTGCGGGCCTGCGAACCACACAATTGTGGTTCGATTCCCAGTCAGGGCACATGCCTGGGTTGCAGGCCAGTTCACAGCCGGGTACTCACGAGAGGCAACCATACATTGATATTTCTCTCCCTCTCTCCTTCCCTTCCTCTCTAAATAAATAAAAATAAACTTATTGATAAACTATCATGAATAAGCCAGTAGAAAGGCAGATGTTGAAAATACAGAAGAAAAATAAGCAAGAACACGTTCCATTCTCAAGCTGCATGAATAGAATGTTTTATTCATTAAATATTTACTGAGTAAGCCCTGGCTGGCGTAGCTCAGCGGATTGAGCATGGGCCCGCGAACCAGACGATCGCGGTTCAATTCCCAGTCAGGGCACATGCCTGGGTTGCAAGCCAGTTCCCAGCAGGGGCCAGTTCCCAGCAGGGGATGCAGGAGAAGCAACCATACATTGATGTTTCTCTTCCTCTCTCCTTTCCTTCCCCTCTAAAGATAAATAAATAAAAATATTTAAAAAAAAAACAAAAAAACTTAACATTCCCAAATCGAACTCCCTAAAAAAAAAAAAATACTGAGTATTTTTGGTTTTGCTTTTGTTCTTGTGGGGTTTTTTTAATGTGAAAAACACACTAAATGGGAATGACTGCCCACTGGTTCATTTTGCAAGAGGACTCCTCCTCATATATTAGACAACATTACATGTTGTAAAGGAGCATGTGTGAAGGAAAACAGTGGTGAACATGCCACTTCATATAACAATTCAGTGAGGAGATGCATTTACCCCATTCAGAGACATAAGAAAGTGTTACTTCCATGAAATTCTTAAAATAGAGATGCCAAATTTATGAAATGCTATTAAGAAATTTGGACTAAATTTGTTGCATAAAACAAATTCCAAGTGAAATTTAATTATACATTTTTCCAATATCAATTCTTTTGATAGAAAAAATTTAATCTTATGCTATGTGAAACATTCTTTTTAAATCATTTTTATGGGGGTAGTTTCATAAAAATATTTTCATAAAAATTAAATAAGACTTTATGAAATGACTGTCATTCTCTTCTTAGTTTATCATTTGTTGGACCACAAACTAAAAGTTAATTAGAAAAGACTGTATTTTAGCTAATCATTTTTTCAGAGGTTAAAGAACATTTTCCTGTAGTGGTTTATGATATTACGAATAAATACTTTTCAGGTGGGGTATTTTGTAGCTGATAACAGCAGTAGGGTTTTGGCCAAATTCATTTCAATCTCTCATTTAGCAGCTAGGAATATATATTCCCATACAAATGCTTTAGTGGGAATTTCACAATGCAAATTCATACCAGATGAACAAATATATCAACTTTTTGAAAAAGTAAAATTATTTTTATAGTTCTGAGCACATTAGGGTTTCTCAATTTTGGAATTATTGACATTTTGGGTAGGATGATTCTTTGTTGTGGGGAGGCTGTCCTTTGTACTATAATGGTTAGCAACATTCCTGGCCTCTAGTCATAGGATCCCCCCTGTGCATTGTGAAAATAATTTCTTAGAATATTGCTAAATGTCCCATGAATGGCAAAATCTTCCCCAGAATTCAAAGATAGTCAATAATTCTCGAAGATAGATAGTTTTTAAGGTGTGAAAAGGCTATTACAACATTTGCTGTATTACAAATGCATGTAAACAATTCAGATTTACAAAGTGAAATGTACAGAACATATAATTAATAGATGCTATTTTTTGTGGATAATGGATATGATTAATCAATTTCACAGTAGAAAAAATATACCTGTATGTTGTAATTATAGTAAATATTCATTAACTTCTCTTCAAAATATAAAATTTTAATATAGAACACATTGAACAAATAATAGGCTAAGAGTCATACCTACTTGAAGAACTCACATCAGATCTACTCAGCAAAATATAAGCATTACAGCTTAATTTCCATCTATAATAATAACATTATCCAATGACTAAGTCAAGATGCTACCATGGCTACCCTACAAGGCCCACAGGTTTGAAAACTTAAATTCACACTGTAAGCATCACATAATTTCTCAGTCAATATAACCACAAATCTATAGTAAATTCAATAAGCTGGGTAGCATTAAACAATACATAGGTGGCAAGTCATTGGGCTCTAAAGGGCCTAGGAAAGGGGTGATAAATATAAGTGCTCTATACTCTACGAATGATTGTTATTACTAATTGACAAAGGTTGAGGAGCACACATGGTCTTGCCAGATGAATAAAGAAATCTAGCTATATATCCTTAGTTACTCATTATATATTCTACTCAAAGAGAAGGTCTAATTAGCCTAACAACATAAAGGTTTTCAAAGGCCTGCTTTGAAGAAGAAAGCAGAACTGTCAGGATTCAGAACAGTGAAGACTGTGCAGCCTGAAAAGGGATTTACAATCACCTCATTTTCTGTAACTTATTCCTGACAGATAGCACTGTGGCTGGCTTCATCCCTGGTGACTATTCTTGCCATCACCAGATTTGCCAGCTGTGTGAGAAACAGTGAAATATAGAACACCAGGCTGACTGAGTTTAAGGAGGCTGTCATATACATGCAGGAATCTAGAGAGCTGTGTGTACCTGTCAAAATAAATGGTTCTAAAAATGTGTGCTACTAATCTACACAAACAAACCAAGGCCAGATATTTAGCCTTGAATTCTGTGTTAATGAACTTAAAATGCTTGCCCAACATACACAGATTTCAAAGTGCCAAACCTGCATAAATCCGAAGCCTAGGTCTCTAGGGTTTTTCAAATGTAATAACACATGGCCTCTGGGATGGGTCCTACAAACAGGGGCTGTGGCTAGGCTTTGCTACAGGTTGGATATGACACATTGTTTAAACGTCACCTCAGGAAACAGGGACACTTACCTGTCTATTCTTCCATGCTGCTCACCTGTCTCTCTTCTGGGCTCTCATATCAACCTGATATTTTCCTATCACAAATCTTACACAAATGTTTATGTATTCTTTTAGTTGTGGGCTCTGGGAGGGCAGAGGTGATGTCTTCTTTTTCATTAAATGGCATAGGGTCTGACACCTATATGTGTCAAACAGTTGTGATGTGATGGTTCAACTATCTAATTGAACTATGCTTTTATGTCTGAGTACTATAACACACGTATGACTTTCTGTTTTACACATCTTATTTTATATCTCAGTTCATAAAGTCAGGAAAACAAGAAATACAATGTTTATTATTTTATGTTTTATATTTATTTTAATTTTATTGAGGTTACATTGATTAATAATATTGTATACATTTTAGGTGCACACTTCTATAATGCATCATCTGTATATTGTATTGTGTGTTCATCAGCCCAAGTCAAGTCTCTTTCCAGCACCATTTATTTCCCCTTTACCCTCATTTACCTCCCACTTCCCCCTTTCCCTCTAGTAATCATCGTATTGTTGTCCATGTCCGTGAGATTTTTTTCTTTTGCTTAATCCCTTCACCTATTTCACCCAGCCCAGCAATGCCCTCCCCTCTAAAAGCTGCCAGACTGCTCTGTGTCTGAGTCTCTATTTTGTTTGTTAGTTTATTTTTGGTCATTAATTCCACATATGAGTGAAATAGAATGGTACTTGTCTTTCTCTGACTGGCTGATTTCATTCAGCTTAATGCTCACCACATCCATCCATGCTATCACAAAGGGTAAGATTTCCTTCCTTTTTATTTTTTGAGTAGTATTCCATTGTGTAAATATGCACAGCTTACAAAGGGAGAATATATTATTTCAAATTAGTATTTTGGGTTTCTTTAGCTATATTATCAGGAGTGGAATTGCTGGATCATGAGGCAGTTACATTTTTAATATTTTGAGTTAGCCCTATACTGTTTTCTACAGTGGCTGCACCAATATGCATTCTCACCAGCAGTGCATGAGGGTTTCCTTTTCTCCAGCCTCTCCAACACTTGTTAATTGATTTATTGGTGATAACCATTCTGAGAGGTATAAGGTGATATTGCAGATTAATTTGTGTTCTCTGATGATTGGAAAGGTTGAGCATCTTTTCATATGTCTATTTGCCATCTGTATGTCCTCTTTTGAGTAGTATCTGTTCAGGTCCTTTGCCCAGTTAAAATTAGATTTTTTGTGTGTTTAATTTCACAAGTTCTTTATACGTTTTTGCTATTAACCCTTAATCAGATGTACAATTGGCAAATATGTTCTCCTATTCAGTGGGTTGTCTTTTCATTTTGTTGATTGTTTCCTTTGCTTTGCAAAAAGTTTTTAGTTTGATGTAGTCCAATTTATTTTTTTTCTTTATTGATGTTCAGGTAAAATTGGCTCCATTTTCCCCCCATCACACAATCCCACCCCATCCATCCAGACCTCCCACCGTCCATCCTACCCCTCTTTTGGCTTTGTCCATGTGTTTTAGTTTCCTATGCCAGAGGAGATATTTCAGAAAAAATATTGCTATGAGAAATTTCCAAGATTTTAATGCCTATGTTTTCTTCTAGGATTTTTATAGTTTTGTATCTAACATTTTAGTCTAATTTATTTTGAGTCTATTCTAGTGTATGGTATAAGAAGGTGATCTAGCTTCATTTTTTTGTGTGCACATGTATTCAATTTTCCCAACACCATTTATTGAATAGACTATCTTTACATCATTGTATATTCTTTCCTCCTTTGTGAAATATTAATTTGTAACAGGGTGCAGCCAGGGGCGGTGGCAAAAAAGGGATTTAGAATGGTGTCCAGAACTCGAGTTGTCAAGGAAATATTAGAAAGAAACATAAGATGTCCTCACCCCTTACCCCACTCCACAGGTGTCAGTTGGGAGAAGGAACGGATGGAGCAGGGCCATTGACAGTTGTTTTGCATAGCAACAGTTTTGCAGATTACCTCTAGAATGTTCATTTAACATATCTATAACCTTTAACTGGTTTCATCGATATGTTAAATAGCTGTGGCCATGCTTTGAGCCAGGGAGATGTGAGTGACTTCCACCCGGGATGTAACTGGGAGACAACACCCCCTGGTTACAATGATTGAATGAGAGCTTGGAGTCGATTGGCTCTACACCATGGGCCCACACCTGCCCAGACTCACTATGGCAGCCCAGTAAAACTGGGAGGATATGGGAGTCCTGGAAGGTGTAACCAATTGTAGGAGGAGTCGGAAATGGGGCTGCAAAGGAGGACTGGCATGGGGATTTAAACACAGATGCGGCAGCCATTGAAGAGAGAGCCACCCAGAGTGAGGACCTCTTCTTGGCCATGTGAGAGGAAGAACCACACACTTTCAGCCAGAGTGGGGACCCCTGCAGCCAGTTGAAGAAGAAAGTCATGCTCTTTTGGCAAAGTGCAGACCCCTGCAGCTTTGGTAGAGGAGGCCCATGCAGTTTGGGGGTGCTCCCTTTGGCCATGTGGCCTAGGAAGCAGGAGAGACTTTGCCTGGAAGAAGGGTGAAAGAACTCTTGCCAGTGTACTGTGAGAAGGTGCCACATGGCTTTGGATTAATTGGAGATCCTGCCTGGATGGTGACACAGCTGACAGTGCCAGTGGCCTGAAACACGGACGTGTGCTTTTTCTGAGATACAGTACCCTGAATTAGGGCAGGGGGAGAAGGAAGCCCTGTAGGCGTCTGTGGTTATCCTAAAGTACTTTGATATTTTTATGGAGACATTGGGTCACTACTTTAAGTCTGTACAGCTTTAAATAAACCTTTCCTTTCCTTTTCACAAATCTCTGGTACTGAGAGATGTCTTTCCTCTGGCAGCAGACAGATGAGCCCAGTAGGTATTAGTATACCGTTCTTAGGAGGGGCCCCTGTTGTTCTGTAGCAGTTTTTGGTGTCCCTGGGTGGGCCAAATATTGACCCCCCCTTGGACCTCTGTTCAGTAACAAATTGACCAGAAAAGCATGGGTTCATTTCTGGGGTCTGCATTCTGTTCCATTGATCTTCCATTGATCTATATGTCTGTTTTTATGACAGTATATGATGTTTTCGTTACTATGGTCTTATAGTATAGTTTGATATCAAATAGTGTGATTTCTCCAACTTTGTTCTTCTTTCTCAAGATCACTGTGAGTTTTCAGGGTCTTTGGTTGTTCCCTATAAACTTTTTGAGTATTTATTCTAGTTCTGGAAAATATGGCATTGTTATATTGATAAAAATTGTGTTGAATCAATAGGTTGCTTTGGGTAGTATATACACTTTAATGATGTTAATTATTCCTATCCATAAATACAGCATATGCTGTCACTTATTTGTATCTTTTTAAATTTCTTTTCTCAGTGTTTTAGAAGTTTCCAAGTACAGGTCTTTTATATCCTTGGATAAATTTATTCCCTGATATTTTTAAAATGGAAATGGAATTGTTTTATTAGTTTTCCTTATTTCTTTTTATTGAGTTTATTGGGGTAATACTGATTAACAAATTTAAACAGGTTTCAGATGCATAATTCAACAGCACATTATCTGTACACTGTGTTGGGTGCTCACTACCCTAATCAGGTACCCTTCCATCACCATTTGTCCACTTTATACCCTCCTCCACCTCTGCCCATCTCCTTCCCCTCAGCAATCACCACAGTGTTGTCCAAGTCCATGATGTCTCATTTTTTTTCTTTTTTGCTCAATCCCATCACCCCCTAACACTCCCCCTGAGAGCTGTCTGCCTATTCTCTATTTATGAGTCTGTCTCTGTCTTGCTTGTTAGTTATTTATTTTTATTAGTTAGTTTCTGTTTCTGATTCTTCATTAAAGGTGTATAGAAATGGAGCTGATTTACAGGTATTTATTTTGTATCCTTCTACTTTACTGAATTCATTTATCAAGTTCTAGTATTTTTTGGTGGAATCTTTAGTTAGTGTCCTCCATGTACAGTATCATGTCATCTGCAAATAATAACAGTTTTCTTTGTTCCTTTCAAGTTTTGATGCCTTTTATTTCTTCTTCTTGTCTGATCACTGTGGCTAAAACTTCCAGTACTATTCTGAATAAGAGTGGTGAAATGGACATCCCTGTGTTGTTCCTAATTTTAAAAGAAATGTTTATAGTTTCTGACTATTAAATATAAATTTGGCTGTCGATTTGTATATATATGGCCTTTATTACATTGAAGTATGCTCCCTCTATTCCCACTTTTCTGAGAGTTTTTATCATATATAGATGTCACATTTTTATCAAGTGTCTTTTCTACATCTATTGATATGATCATATGGTTTTTATCCTTCATTTTGTTTATGTGATGTATCACATTTATTGATTTGTAGATATTGTACCAATGTTACATCCCCAAAATGAAGTCCATTTGATCATGGTACATGATCTTTTTAATGTAATGTTGGATCCAGTTTGCTAATATTTTGTTAAGTATTTAAACATCTATGTTCATCTGGAATATTGTCCTACAATTTTCTTTCTTTATAGTGTACTCTTCATTTTAGATATTATATCCTTCATTTCTGACTCTTTTTTTCCATGGTTTCAGAGTTCTTTTTCATGCTGCTGAGCATCTTATGATTACTTTGAACTCTAATCTGATAAATCGCTTGCCTCTTATCCATTTAGCTCTTTTTCTGGATATTTTTTCTGTTCTTTCAATTGGTGCATGTTACTTGATCTTCCCATTTTGGCTCAGTCTTCATGTTTGTTTCTATGTATTGTATAGACATGCTAAAACTCCAAGTATTGGTGGGTTGGCCTTATATTGTAGGTGTCCTGTGAGGTCCAGTTGTGCAGTATCCTTGATTATCTGTGCTGACTACTCCCAGAATATCCGTTGTGTAGGTTATATGAGTCCTTTTGTTGTATTTGAGTCTTGATTGTTATTGGTGCATTCATGAATGAGATTAATCTTCAGGTTGGTTTACTGTGAGGTTAAACTCCAACCACAGCATGTGAGCTGCTGTGCAGGTACTGACCACATGAAATAGAATATGCCTCAGCAGGGTTTGCTGCCTACCTTTGGATCTGCTGCTGATGTAGCTTATTAGATCCTGTTCTGATGTCATCTGAAGCTAGCCACTGAGTATATTGTTTCTAGGCCTTTTAAGACTTTAGTGGAGAGCAAGGTGAGACGATGCTTGTGACTGGCACTGGACAACCTGTTTGGAGCTACAAGTGATCCATAGTTTTTTATTGCTTCTGCTGGGCTTGGATGCACACAGAAAAGACCAAGCTATAATCCAAGGTCAATTTTTAGCAACACCGAACCCAGGTTTAGGTCAGCAACGTCTCAAGGAACCCTGAGATCCATGTCTACTTGCCTTAACCTGCCAGCTCTCTGTTAGGCTGAATCACTGAAAGAGCCTTTGGCGGAACTTGAGTTGCATGAGATAGGTTTTCAGTGAGTTACTAGGTAGGGGCGAGCGGTGTTCACCAGATTGATACAGGTTAAAACTAAAGGTCAGTGCTGGGTCTTAGTCCACTCAGCAAATATCCCTTGGCAGTCCAATTCTAGGTGCCACCTGCTAGGTGATTGCACACCTTTGTGTTTGAGCAGGCTCTCAGAGAGTCATCAGTATAAGGCCAGCAGAGTTTATAAGACTCAAACAGACCAAGATTTGGCTTTTGAAGGGAGGACTCTGCTCTGGTCAGGCATATAAGGGAAAAATGGCTTCTAGAGCCATACAACTTACTCTATCCCATATACTACTGGGAAGAGATGGATCTCAGCAGGGTAGGGCGACTGGGACTTGAGAGAATGAATCTAGTGGATCTCCCATGAGACACAGGTGCTGGTTAGGTTTCAAGGAAGTTGGATGGGGTACCCCCTTCCCTTGAGCATCACAGCTTAATCTGTCCTGGATTTGTTCCAGACTCAGCAGGGTGGAACCACTAAAGGTGGGGTGGTTGCAGGCAGAGAAGCTTGAAAGTGGGGCTAGTGGATCTCTTGTGCCAGTCAGCATCACAAGAAAGTGAACATAGTGACCCTCACCCCAAAGCCACGCAACTAAGTCACTGACATTCCCTGAGTCTGCCCATACCTCTATACTTTGGCCAAGGAAGCTGGCCCCTCAGCAGGGCTCAAGCTCTACAGGGTGGGGCAAGAGGTAGAACAGAGTGTAGAGTTATTGTTTTCCTGTGGGTTGATGCTAATCAGAGGGGAATGCTCCACCCAAGCAAGATAATGTCTGCTGTGTTGGACAATGACTCAGCACAGGAATCCTGGCAGCTGTCCCTTCAGTTCCCTCCTCAGAACCACAAAACTCATTGTTTCCTCATGCAATTCTACTCTGCTCCATCTGCCCTCTGCCAGAGCTCAGGGTGAGTAACTAGAAAGTTTTATGTGTTGAGTCCACAAGAGGGTGCCTGTGTCTCTAGTGGACTACAGTTTCTCCCTGGTGAACAGAAACCCCATTGTTTTTCACATCCTGATGTTATGTTGGCCCCTCTTTCCAGCTCTGGTGCTCTGGGATTGAGAGGCTGGCTTGGGAGACTAGCTTGGGGTGAGACCCCATGTTTCTCAGAGGGAGCCTTCTGCAGCTGAGATATCCTTCTAAAATCTCACCAAACACCCATAGGAGCCAGTCATTTTCTTATTTCTGCCCTTCTTACCATTCTCAACATGGTTTCTTCTGTAAACCCTTGGTTATAAAACTTCTTTTCATCTAGTCTTCAGTTGATTATTCAAGATGATTGCTCTATATCTCAGTTGTATTTCTAACTTGGTCCCAGGAGGTGTTGAGTGTACATTCTATTTACTCCACTGACATCTTGGATCTCCAATTATTTCAATAATTCACCCTTTAAGTATCATTCTGCTAAGGTAGCAGAAGACAGTTCAGGGCTTAGATGTAAGGTTTCTATGTTTGTGTATATATACTTGAGTGTGAGGCTATCTTACCAATCAGTTTTTTGTTTTTTGTTTTTTTTTTTTTGTCTTTTGAGAGAGTCAACATCCCTTGTGTTTCTCAGTTGCAACAGACATCCCTGGTGCTTATCTTCATAGCTTTATCTTTACAAAGAGCTCTTTTTTTCAACTTCTGGGGCACACTAAAATAGTACCATTACTTTATTCACTTTGGGGTACAAAATTCCCTAATGTACAGAGCAAGAGCAGAGTGGACTTCACAATACAATGTGGAGTCACTGTCAGCAGTGACAGTTCTGTCAAGTGCTATGTAATGGAATGCAACAGAAATGCCCTTAGGAGGGGTCCAGAATGCTCCAAACCATATAGTCTGTATACTTGGATAAGGACTTTTATATGGACATGGATATCATTGAGAACCTCACCCCTTGTGGTCTATGAGAACTCAGAGCTTTGACTGCCCAGTGCTTGAGTTTGGCTGTAGCACAGGTCACATTTGGAGTCCTGCCAGACTTATACTCCACTAGACATGTACTGCTACTGCAGTAACCTGGCTTGACACTGATGCCTGCTTCTCCTCTTCTGGATCCTGCCAGTGATTGGGACTTCCCACCGGTGATTGTTATGCTTGCTTCTATCACGTAAGCTCCCTCTCTCTGTGTGTAACCTATGTGTAACTCTATTGACTTATGGGGGAGGTCTCCTGAATGAACATGGCTTTGTGAGGAGAAAGAAATGTGTGCGAGTGACTCTTTTCAGGGGTGCTCTCTTGCTCACAACACCCAAGGTGTATATAGTCTTGCTTTTCTGGAGTATTGCCTCCTCCACAAACTCTACCAGGAAAATGGAGGATACCCATGACCACCATACCCTCCTCTACTTGTCTCTTTCCCTAGGATAAAAATTTCTGATCTTAAGAACACTAACTCACAGGGACCTTCTGAAAGCTTCTCACTGTGCCCTGGCTTTTTCCCATTCCCCCAATATGGAGAAAACCTTTCTTCTGTCTCCTGTTTTCTGCTCTGAGGCCCCTTCATTGAGAAGCAGTATAGAGAAGCCTAGCACACTAAATAAGTGGAAAGGGCTAAGGTAGACCTGTTTCAAGCTAACCACTTTGAAGTTTAACTCCCTACACACTTCAAAAACACATTCTTTCCATTTTTCTGTCAGTAGTTCTCAACTGAGAATGATTTTGCACCTCTCCTCAGGGAAAAATTTGCAGTATCTGGAGACATTTATGGTTGTTGCAGCTGGCTAGGGGAGAGGAGTCATTGGTCCTATTTACATCTAGTGAGTAGAGATTACAAATGCTGTTTAAAATTCTAAATTGCACAAAATAACCCCTCTTATGGCAACAAAGAATTATCTGCCGCAAAAATATCAATAGTGATAGAGTTAAAATTTGTAGCTTATTTTTAATATGTTGCTCAGTGTTTTAATTTTTCAGCTATAGAATTATGTAACTTTTGGCAAATCGACAACTATTTCTCACCATTAGTGTGTTAGAAAAGGAAAAAATAAACTGTTATTATGAAAAACCCATCTGTGCCAGGTACTGTGCTCAATACTTTACATTGATACATTTAATCCTTATTAAAAATACTGCCAGTTAGTTACTATGGTTATCTCCATTATATAGAGTTAAAAAAACAAGTTTCAGGAAAAGTAAACAATTGATCCAGGTTACAGCATCTGCAAGTCACAGAGCAAAAATTTACTATCATACTGTTCTACAGAGTTGATAACATTCCAGCCTAAACTAAAAGATTTCAATTATGGATCAATTTTCCCCAACTTTATTGAGATATAATCAACATATAACATTGCGTAAGTTTAAGATGTTGATATCATATACTTGTATATAAAAATAATTATCACTATAGCATTAGATAACACCTTTATTGCCTCATATAATCATTTCTCTTTTGTGGTGAGGACATTTAAGATCTACTCTCTCAGCAACTTTCAAGTGTATAACACAGTGTTGTTAACTACAATCACCATGCTGTACATTATATCCCCAGATCTTATTCATCTTATATCTGGAAGTTTGTAGCCTTTGAACATCTCCTAATTTCCCCTACTAAAAAGTTCCTAGTAATGACTAGTTTACCCTCTGTTTTATGAGTTTGGCATTTTCAGATTCCACATATAAGACAGATTACAGAGTTTTTGTCTTTCTTTTTCTGACATACATAACTTACCATTATGCCTTCAAAGTCCATCCATTTTGGAATAAATGGCAGCGTTTCTTTATTTCCCATGGCTAAATAGTGTGCACACACACACACATAATGAATAATGAACATGGGGCTGCAAATAACTCTTTGAGATAGTTTTCATTTCTTGTGGATATATGTTCAAATGTGAGATTGCTGTATTGCTGGAGTACAGCAATAGTGCCAATTATATGGTGATACTATTTTTATTTTATTTTGCTTATTATTGTATATATTAAGGTAATACTGGATAACAAAATTATACAGGTTTCAAGTGTACAATTCCATAACACATCATCTGTAAGCTGTATTGTGTATTCATCAGCCCAATTATTTTTAAGTTTGTTGGGAAACTCCATACTATTTTCCATAGTAGCTGTACCAATTTACATTTCCACCAACATTGCATGAGGGTTCTTTTACCCTCAAGCATTTTCTTTTGTAGAGATGTTTGCCTTATTCTAATTGAAAGTCAAGCATGGAAGCTTGCCATTCCACAAGGAATACTATATAACTTTCTTATTCTGAAAAATCTTCAATAATGAGTCATAGTAAATAAGCTCTGAGGCTTTCCAAGAAAGCAAGCATAAATAGTGCAGAATTGAAGAACTCATACCATAACTGACTAAAACAAACAGAAAAATCCATCAATACTAAAACTTAGACAAAACTTGATCTCATTTAATACACTTGTGGAAGTATGATTTAGATATAAAATAAGTTGGCCCAAGTTTAAAGAAAATTCAAGAAATCAATATATGACCCCTACCGCCATCTTTATACAGATCTCTCAGTTTGCAGATACAAGAAAATTAATTTGAGCAGAAATGGGAAAAGGTGGAGCGTACTATGTGGAGCCCATTTTTCCACTCCCAGTAACCAGCCCTGCAAAATTAAATGCTAAAAGAGATGCTAACCATAATACCCACATGATTGCCTATCTACCTATCTACCCACCTACCCAACTATAATATAGTTCCACTTCCTTCTAACCAGATAAAACGTCAGAGAGAAATATAAGTGACTTCTTGCCCTGGCTTGTGTGGCTCAGTGGATTGAGTGTCGACCTGCAAACCAAAGTGTTGCTGGTTCAATTCCCAGCCAGGGCACATGTATGGGTTGCAGGCCAGTTCCCACCAGGGGACACATGAGAGGCAACTATACATTGATATTTCTCTTCCTCTCTCCTTCCCTTCCCCTCTAAAGATAAAAAATAATAATTTATTAAGTACATAATTATGTACCCTTTAGTTTCTCAGCATATAGCAGTAAGAAGGACAGTGTCCATGCTCTCGATTATCTCCCATTCCAGAGAGGAATAGAGAGAAAATAAATTTATGATTGTTTAAAAGCATTTGAATGCATTCCAGGTTCTCATAAGCACTATGAAGAGGCTAAGTTAAGAAAGTGTGGTATATAAAAGGTGGTGATGGAGGTTTGTTTTGTTTGAGTGATACAGAAAGTCCTTTCAGAAAGAGTCATTTCAGTTGAGGTTTGAATGGCATGACATCTCTGCAATGATAATAGATGAGTTCCATAAAGAGTAAATAGCAAGGATAAAGAATGGTAGAAAGAAGATATAGTTGGACTGAAGTGAAACAGGCAAGAATCAAATAGAGATAATGTAGAAGAAAAAAGCAGAGCCAGATTCTGAAAATCCTTGATGGTGGGAATGAGGAAAGAGAACAGAATCAGGTTTAGGTCTCATTCCCCCTCAGTACCACCAAGATCCCATGGAGATTTAGAATGGGAGAGGTCGAAATTGTCCCACATGAACACTCCCTAGGTTTTCAGAGAATATCTCACATGCTGCTCCTTTATTCCCTAACTCACTTATATGCATTCAATTCACTCAGTTTTTTTCTCTTTAACTTCTTACATGAATTCTAAGAGGCCACTGTTGTACCTATTCTATAAACAAAGAAACTGTATTAGTTTTCTAGTGTTGTTGTAACAAATTACCACAAACAGTGGCATAAAATAACACAAATGTCTTCTCTTCCAGTTCTGGACTGAATTGTGTCTCATTGGAATAGAAGCAAGATGTCAGCTGGGTTGTGTTCCTTCAGGAGGCTCTAGGGTAGAATCTATTTCTTTATGTCTAGAGTTTTCTTGCATTCCTTGAACCATGGTTCTGAATCACTGAACTGTGGGTCCATTTTCATATCTCCTCTGATTCTGAGCCTCTTGCTTCCTTCTAATAATGACTTGCACTGGCCTACCTAGATAATCCAGGATAATTTCCTGTCTCAGGATCTTTAATCACATCTACAAAGTCTTTTTTATCATGTAAGGTAACGTAGTCACAGGTTCCAGGGCATGAACATATTTGATAAAAGCAACATTATATTGTCTACCACAAAAAGTGACTCTCACCAAAGTGATTTGGCCAACTCTGAAGAGACAGAGCCTTTCTTGGACACAGAGCCAGTCATTAATTAAAGTTTCAGAGGGACATTATAGTAAAGGGAATCTTTAGGACAGAGATCTAAGGATTTAGAGGTAATCTAGGTTGATTAAAACACGAATAAGTTGCATTAATCAGGCCAGTACATCCACCTATGTGTCTTTAACTTCACTAGCAATAAAGCTTACTGGTTAAGAAGCACAAAAGTCAGGAGTCTCATAAAATTTGTGTTGATGTTCTATGGTTTACTAGTTGTTAGATCTTGGACATATACTTTACCACTCTGTGTCTCAGTCTTCTCATCTGTAAAACATTTGACAAGGTAATCAAAAGATTTAACAAAATAATGCCAAGACAACATAAATTACATTAAGCATGATCAAACAACCATATCTATTATTATTAGGATATTATTTTAGTTTCAAGTTAGAAAATATTATATCAAAGTTCATTTTTCACTAAACATTGTTATAATTTGGTGCTTTGCTTTCAACATAAGGAATCAAAAACAACATACAAAAATAAGAATGATCATGTTATTCTAGTCTAATTTAGAGATAGTGTTTTCATTCTTGTAGCCTAAAAATTAATCTCATTAAAAAAGGAGTTCTTTATCAGTCCTATAAGTTGTGTCAAAGAGAAATTATCACAAGATTATTTTGTCCAACAAAGATATAACAAATTGCTCTAAGTTCTTTGGTCTTACATTAGTTATATCAAACCTGTGACAGAATTAACATAGACTATGCAATGATTCACCTATTAATTCAAAGCAATAATAATTGGAAGATTTTAAAAAGCATTCTTAGAGGTCAGGATCCTTTTCTGACTTTAGTCATCATTTTAAAAATCTCTGTATATACTTGTCTTTGCAAAGAGCTAGAGCTAAAAGAACAATGTTTGAAGCCTCTTTGTTCTCTTTATGGTTGCATTATCAGGAAAAATATTATATTCAAAGAAATATTTAAACACAGTTTCTGCTTAAAATAGCCCAGATCAGGAAGACAAAATTCTGTACTGTGTAAATTGTGTTCGAACTTCATTTTTCTTTACTAGTATATAGGTCTCAAGAGGTATATGTGTGTATAATATCTGCACAGTCACAATCAGCCACTTTCCTCAAGGTAGTGCAGGACACACACAGAGCATGCAAGTGCAATTATTCTTGAATACTCTCCTATATTTCCATTTTCTCATTAGTTATAGTCACTTTCTGGACCTGTTCTGCTACATTGTTGCTAACTATATTCTGAAAGTCTTTCTTCCATATAAAAGTTTCTGGATCAGTGGAATTGTGTTTTAGATAATTAATTTCTACTTGGCTTCTAGGACTTCACATTTGATAACATTAGCTTTTTATTCTATCCATTCTAGATTACTAACCACTTCTGTCATGTTGCATTTCAGAATGCATACATTGCTGGCTCTTATAACCCTATCAATTTACCCTTTTAAAAATTATTAAAGTATAGTTGACATACAATATTATAGTAATTTCAGATTTACAACATAGTGATTTGATAATTATATATCTTACTATGTAATCATCACAAAAAATCTAGTAACTGTCACTGCATAGCCATTATGATATTATTGACTATATTCTCTATGCTGTACACTATGTCCCTATGGTTTATTTATTTTATAACTGGAAGTTTGTGCTCCTTATTTACCTTTTTTTTAACCATTCCCCTATTCCCTTCCCCTCTGGCAATCAGTTTGTTCTCTATCTGTGAGTCTGTTTTGTTTTTTATTCTCTTTATTGTTTTAGAATGTACATATAAGTGATATCATGGTATTCATCTTTCTCTGCCTGACTTATATCACCTACCATAATAATCCATATGTTCATTCATGTTGTTGCAAATGGCAAGATTTTATTATTGTTTTGTTTTGTTTTGTTTTTGCTCAGGATTATTCTATTGTGTGTGCATGTGTGTGTATCTCACCTCCTCTTTACCCACTCCTCTGTTGATGAACACCTAGGTTGCTCCCATAACTTGGCTATTGCAAATAATGCTACAATGAACAAAAAGGTGCCTGTATCTTTTTGAATTAGTGTTTTTATTTTCTTCAGATAAATACCCAGAAGTGGAATTGTTGGGTTATATAGTAGTTCTATTTTTATGTTTTTTGAGAAAATTCCATAATGTTTTCCACAGTGGCTGCACCAATTCACAATTCCACTAATAAGGATCTGATAAATAACTATTATCCAAAATACACAAAGAACTCTTACACCTCAACAATAGAAACAACAGCTTGATGAAAAAACAAGCAAAAGTCCCAAACAGATACATCATCAAACAAGATAGACAAATAGAGTCTAAACCTGTGAAAATATGCTCAATATCATATGTAGTTAGGGAATTGAAAATTAAAACAATGAAATATCACTACGCAGCTACTAGAATAGCCAGAATTCAGTATAATAACAACAACCTGGGAAAAAGCGAAACTACAGCAATAGTAAAATGTTCAATGATTGTCAGGGATTGGGCAGGGGGAGAGATGAATAAAGGGAGCACAGAGGAGTTTTAGGGTAGTGAAAATTTTGTATTATAGTATAATGGTAGATATCTGCCATTACACATTTGTGCAAACCCATAGAATGTAAAATGCCAACAGTGAACTCTAATATAGACTATGGACTTGGGGCAATTATGCCATATCAATGTAGGTTCTCCATTTGTAGTAAATGTGCCACACTGGTGGGAATGTCAATAATGGAGAAAGAAGAAGGCAAAATAAATGGATATGGATCAAAAGAGGTAGAGAGATTTGGTGCAAGAGACATGTAGAAGTTTTCTCTTTGTATTTTTTTATTATTATTACTTTTAATCCTAACATGAGGATATTTTTCATTGCTTTTAAAGAGAGAGGAAGGGAGAGAGATAAACATTGTTGTGAAAGAGAAAGATCAATTGGTTGCCTGCCGTACACATCTGGACCAGGAATCGAGCCTGAAACATACATATGTGCCCTGACCAGGAATTGAACCTACAACCCTTTATTTACAAGATGAACAGTACTCCAACCAACTGAGCCACACAGTACAAGGCTGAAGTTCTCTTTTTAAAATAGTTTTATTGAGATGTAATGCACACACCATAAAAAATAATCCCATAAAAGCATATACCATAAAAATGAATTGTGTGTGACTGCACAATTTGAAAAACTGAAATTCAGTGAGGTATTTTTGTTTGTTTTGTTTTGTTTTGTTTTTGTATATTCAGAGTTATACAACCATAACCACAATACAAGTGTAGAACATCTTTGTCACCCTGGAATAAAAAAATGCCAGTGTCTATTATCAATCAGTCCTATATCCCCCTGCCTCTGGCCCCTAGCCATCATTTATCAACTTTCATTCTCAATGTATGTGTATACTCTGGACACTTAAATACAAATGAAATCATACAATATGTGACTCTCTGTGTTTGGCTTCCCTCACTTACCATACGTTTTCAAAATTTATTCACATTGAAGCATTTATTAGTGTTTTATTACATAGATATAACACATTTTGTTTATCTGTTCAACATCAGTCAACATCTATCTTCCTTGCTTCCACTTTTAGTTATTATAAATAATACTTCTTTGAACACAAAGGATACACATTTTGTGTGAACATATCCTTTAAATACTCTGGAGTACATACCTGCAAGTGAAACTGCTGAGTCATATGGTAACTTTAACTATTTTGAGAAACTTTCAAACGGTTTTACAAAGTGACTGCACAATTTTACAATCTCACAGCAATGGATCTGCTTTCCAATTTTATCACATCTTTCTCAACACTTATCACTGTACATCATTTTTATAATATCCATCTTAGAGGTTGTGACTGGTATCTCACCATAAATAATTGTTCATTTGAATGCTTATATTTCCTCATGGAAATTAGGAAGTAGTATCATTAGCTGAGAGAGAGGAGAGAAGAAAAGTTTTGGAGGCTTAAGGACTAGTGACAAGGTATGAGATAGGATTAATTATCTGATAGTGACAGATTTTTAAATGAATTTGGGGAATTTGGAATAATTAGTAGGACTGTAAGCAATGTTAAGAGCTCAACTCTCAATGTTAAGAGCTCAATATATGTGACCATATATTTTTTAAAAGGCTAGAAAATACTTTTCCTTTTTCCCCCTTTCCTAACCAATTCACAAATAAGGGACATTCATGGTCATAGTGACTGTCAAGATAAAGTTTTCACCGGTCTGTAATGCAATGAGAAAAGAAAGGACAATATTAATAGTTTCTCGCAAAACTTTATTCAACCTGAATGGCTATTTTATTCTGAGATTTTATCATTTTACTCTATAGTGTTAAAATCATTTTTTATAAAATGATGTTGATGGGAGATAACAGATTGTATTACTGCTGATGACATAAAATTTTGTTTTTATTTGGCAAATAAAAAGCTGGTAGTTTTGTGTCATTGTTTGCAGATGACATGATAGTCTACATAGAAAATCCTATAGACTCCACCAAAAAACTACTTGAGCTAATAAAGGAATTTGGCAAAATAGTGAGATACAAAGTCAATATTCAGAAATGAAAGGTATTTTTGTACACCAACAATAAAATATCAGAAACAGAAATCAGGGAAAACCCCATTTGATATAGCAACAAGAAAAATAAAATACCTAGGAATAAACCTAACCAAGAATGTAAAAGACCTGTACTCAGAAAACTACACAACACTGCAGAAAAAAATTAAGGAAGACACAAACAAATGGAAGCATGTACCATGCTCATAGATTGGAAGAATTAACATCATCAAAATGTCCGTACTACCCAAAGCAATCTATAGATTAATTGCAATCCCTACTAAAGTACCAATGCCATATTTCAGAGATATAGAACAAATGTTTCAGAAATTTATATGGAACTGTAAATGACTACAAATGGCTGCAGTAATTTTGAGAAAGAAGAACAAAGTAGGAGGGATCATAATACCTGATATCAAATTTTATTACAAGGCCACTGTAATCCAAACAGCCTGGTACTGGCATAAGAACAACCACATAGACCAATGGAACAGAAGAGAGAGCCCAGGAATAAACCCAAGCCTCTACAGTTAAGTAATATTTGGCAAAGGAGGAAGAAGCATAAAATGGAGTAAAAATAGCCTCTTCAACAAATGGTGTTGGGAGATCTGGACATGTAAAAAAAAAAGAAAAAGAAACTCGATCACCAATTTGCACCATATACAAAAATAAATTCAAGGAGGATAAAAAACTTAAATATAACCCATGACACCATAAAATTCTTAGAGCAGGACATAGGTCTCATACATTCCATGCTGCAACATCTTCATGGATGTGTCCCCTAAAGCAAGGGACACAAAGGAAAGAAAAAACAAATGGAACCTCATCAAATTAAAAAGCTTCTGCATGGCTAGAGAAAACAGCAGTAAAATGAAAAGAGAACCAACTATATAAGAAAACATATTTGCCAATGATAACTCAGACAAGGGTTTGATCTCCAAAATATATAAAGAACTCACACAACTCCACTCCAGGAAGCCAAAAAAAAAAAAAAAAACAATTAAACATGGGCAAAAGACTTGAACAGACAATTCTCTAAGGAGGACTTACAGAGGATTCAGAGACATATGAAAACATGCTCAGCATCACTAGCCATCAGAGAGATGCAAATTAAAACCACAATGAGATACCACTTCACACCAGTGAGAATGGACATTATAACCAAATCAATATAAAAGTGTTGGAGAGAATGTGGAGAAAAGGGAGCCCTAGTACACTGTTGGTGGTTATGCAGTCTGGTACTGTTTTCCACTGTGAAAAGCAGTACAGAATTTCCTCAGAAAACTAAGAATAGAACAGCCTTTTGACCCTGCAATTCCACTGCTGGGATTATACCCTAATGCTGCAGCCCGCTGCAGCAAGGGTGGTCGCGAGGTGAGGCGAGGGACTTAAAAGAATGGAGAGGACCATAAGCTCTGCTGGCAAATGGCAACTTTATTCAAGGAACAGCTGTCTTATATACAAACTGTTAATGCCTAAAGCAAGACTGCAGGGAACTAGAAACAATGTTGTTTTTCAAAGTTCGTGCACTCCCTTAAGCTATCAAAAGGGCAAGAAGTTCTCATAACCATCTGGGAACATGACACCTGAGCCAGGGTCTTGTTGTGTCCTTCAAGGCTGGGAACTAGAAGGTTAGGAAAGTGTCAAGGTACCCGCCGGCTCCAGGGACCAGAAACCAAGTTCATCCACCATTCTCACAGTGGAGAACTCTGTCCTTGGTCCCCTTGTGGCCTGGCGGACCCCCACACCCTAAGAACCCAGAAACATCAATCCAAAAGAACCTATGCACCCCAATGTTCATAGCAGCACACTTTACAATAACTAAGTGCTGGAAGCAACCTAAGTGCCCATCAGTAAATGAATGGATCAAAAAACTATGGTACATTTACACAATGGAATCCTACACAACAGAAAGAAAGAAGGAGCTTCTATCCTTGGAGAAAGCATGAATAGAACTGGAGAGGATTATGCTAAGCGAAATAAATCAGGCGGTGAAAGACAAATACCATATGATCTCACCTTTAAGTGGGACCTAATCAACAAAACAAACAAGCAAGCAAAATATAACCAGAGACATTGAAATTAAGAACAATCTGACAGTAACCAGAGGGAAGGTAGAAGGGGGTAATGGGGGGGAAAGGGTGAAGGGTTTTCAGGTACAACTATAAAGGACACATGGACAGAACCAAAGAGGGATGGAAGCAAGGGAGGGAGGTGCTTTTGGCTGGGTACAGGGAGAGTGGAGGGGGTAAATTCAGAGAACTGTAATTGAACAACAATAAAATAACTTAAAAAATTGGTAGTGTTACGCTGTTCCTCTATTAATTTAAATTGTGTGTGAAATCCAAAATCACAGATCCCTAATGCACCTAATATTACACTAGCTATGTAAAAAAAAAAGAGTAGAATAACAGCTAGGTTTATGGGCAATTTTTATTTTCTTCTCTATACTTTAAGGTAAAATGTTAAGGTTTCAATAAATATCATGTACAGAAAAATCTAAAAACCATAAAATTTCACTCATGCATGGAATATAAAACTGAAACTCATAAACAAAGACATCTGCAACCACCAACAGTATGGTGGTTACCAGAGGGAAGCTGATAGGGGATGATATAGGGTAAATGGAGACAAATATATAGACACAAAAGATGATTGGACTTTGGATGGTAGGTACAAAATGCAATGTACAGATCATGAGCCACAAAAATGTACACTTGAAATGTACATAATTTCATGAACTAATGTCACCCCAATAAATATAATTAATTAAAAAAACAAGAAGATAATAAAGCTATAAGAAGATATGAAAAAGAATTTTAGAAGTTCAAAGATTTAAAGATATAACATAAAACAATCTAATGAATATTTTATTTTATTTTTTTTATTTAACTTTTGTTCAAGTACAGTTTTCTTTCTTGTATTCCCAGCCCTGCCCCCACCAGTGCTCCCCACCTCCCTCCCTTCTCCGCCCTCCACCTTAGTTATTGTCCATGTGTCCTTTATACTTGTTCATGTGAGTCCATCCCGTTTTCCCCGGTGATTCTCTCCTCTCCCCTCTGGACCCTGTCAGCACATTCTGTGTTTCACTGTCTTTGGTTACATTTTGCTTGCTTGTTTGTTTTGTTGTTTAGACTCCTGTTAAAGGTGATATCATATGGTATTTGTCTTTCACTGCCTGGCTTATTTCGCTCAGCATAATGCTTTCCAGTTCCATCCATGATGTTGCAAAGGGCAGGAGCTCCTTCTTCTTTTCTGCAGCATAGAATTCCATTGTATAAATGTACCATAGTTTTTGGATCCAATCATTGACCGATGGGCATTTAGGTTGCTTCCAACTCTTTGCTATTGTAAATTGTGCTGCTATGAACATTGGGGTGCATAGGTTCTTTTGGATTGGTGTTTCAGGGTTCTTAGGATATACTCCTAGCAGTGGGATTGCTGGGTCAAAAGGCACGTCCATTTTTAGTTTTCTTAGAAAATTCCATACTGCTTTCCATAGTGGTTGTACCAGTCTGCAATCCCACCAACAGTGAACTAGAGTCCCCTTTTCCCCACAACCTCTCCAACACTTGTTGTTTGTTTCTTTGTTCATGGTAGCCATTCTGACTGGTGTTAAGTGGTATCTCATTGTGGGTTTGATCTGCATCTCTCTGATAGCTAGTGACATCGAGCATCTTTTCATGTGTCTCTGGATCCTCTGTATGTTCTCCTTGGCGAAGTGTCTGTTCAAGTCCTTTGCCCATTTTTTAATTGGGTTGCTCGTCTTCTTTGAGTAGGGTCCTGTGAGTTCTTTGTATATTTTGGAGATTAAACCTTTGTCTGAGGTATCATTGGCAAATATGTTTTCCCAAACTGTTGCTTCTCTTTGTATCTTGATACTGTTTTCCTTGGCCATGCAGAAGCTTTTAATTTTGATGAGATCCCGTTCCTTTATTCTTTCCGTTATGTTCCTTGTTCTAGGGGATGTATCAGTAAAAGTATTGCTGCGTGAAATATCTGAGATTTTCCTGCCAATGCTCTCCTCTAGGACTTTAATGGTTTCCCGGCTTATATTTAAGTCTTTCATCCACTTTAAATTTATTTGGGTGTATGGTGTAAGTTAATGCTCAAGTTTCATTTTTTTGCATGTGGCTGTCCAGTTCTCCCAACACCATTTGTTGTAGAGGCTATCTTTACTCCATTTTATGTTACTGCCCTCTTTGTCGAATATTAATTGACTGTAGAGATTTGGGTTTATTTCTGGGCTCTCTGTTCTATTCCATTGGTCTATATGCCTGTTTTTATGCCAGTACCAGGCTGTTTTGATTACAGTGGCCTTGTAATATAGTTTGATATCAGGCATTGTAATCCCTCCTACTTTGTTCTTCTTTCTCAAAATTGCAGCTGCTATTCGTGGTCTTCTGGGGTTCCATATAAATTTTTGAAGTGTTTGTTCTATGTCTGTGAAATATGCCATTGGCACTTTATTTTTTTTTTTGACAAACATTTTTTTAAAGAATTTATTTATTTATTTATTTATATTTAGAGGGGAAGGAGAGAGGGAGAGAAACATCAATGTATGGTTGCTTTTCATGCATCCCCTGCTGGTAGTTGGCCTGCAAGGAACCGGCCTGCAACTCAGGCATGTGCCCTGACTGGGAATCGAACCGCGATCCTCTGGTTCACAGGCCCGCGCTCAATCCACTGAGCTACACCAGCCAGGGCACCATTGGCACTTTAATAGGTATTGCATTAAATATGTAAATTGCTTTGGGTAGTATGGACATTTGGATGATGTTAATTCTTCCAATCCATGAACATGGTATATGTTTCCATTTGTTTGTGTCTTCCTTGATTTCTGTCTTCAGTGTTGTGTAGTTTTCTGCATGCAAGTCTTTAACCTCCTTGGTTAGGTTTATTCCCAGATATTTTATTTTTCTTTTTGCTATATCGAATGGGATTTTTTCTTGATTTCTGCTTCTGCTGTTTCATTGTTAGTATACAAAAATGCCTTTGATTTCTGGATATTGACTTTGTAACCCGCTGTTTTGCGAAATTCATTTATTAGTTCTAGCAGTTCAAGAATTTGCTTCAAAATTTTATTTGTTTTCTAATATTCAGTATAAAATTGTCTGATTTTTCTCAATTATACTACAACTTAAAATTGAGTTTGCTTTTTTTAATACACTGCTTGATTCTCTATTGTCTTAAGGTTAATTTGTAGTTAATGGTTGTCCTGTTGCTAGAAGAGTACATGCTGACTTTAAAAATACATTAGTGATGGGTGACCTTCAAAAGGTTTTCTGCAAGAAAACAGTTACCCAACTGGATATAAGCAATGTTGAAAACATGTTAACAAAGATACATTGCTAGAAAAACCAGCATAAGGTTATCAGTGCCTAGCAAATGTTATTCTGAGAGAGCTGTCTTAATTACAATAATCTTTCAAGGCTCTGAAGTCTGGAGTAAAATCCAGTTCAACTGCAAAAAAGAAAAATTGGAGAATTAGTTATGCCAACTCAAACAATAAGACACACTGGTTACTTTATTTATTTAGCCTTAATCTTTCAGGACACAGAGCCATTTCTTCATCCTTACTCACTGACGTGACCAACTTAAAGAAATTCCTGTTGGATAATAAGTAGAGAGGCATATAGTTATTAGTTATTTAATTAATTGTGACCATTAAAAACAAAAATCTAACAGCTTGGGAGACAAGGGACAGTGAAATATCCTTCAGGGGAAAACTTGCTCTAGTCATTGGTTTGTTCATACCAGGGTTGAAAATATCTATGGAGAAATGACCATTACCATCCTCAAAAAAACAAATGAGATATGACCTGGGAAAAGCCAAGGTTGATAAACTACTTTTTGATGTACTATCATTCTTTCATTCAATGCTTTATTAAGTATTTTTAAATAATCATCCAGCTTAATATTCTTAGACAATTAATGTTGAAATTTTATCTTTATGTCCTAATTTCTAAATTACTATCATCCATATGGTGGAAGTATGTTCATTTATATTCTTTACCTCATTCCTCATGCCCAGTTAAATGCCAGATTGTGATGGCTAAACCTACAGGCATCTATCCTCTCCATTTTATTACATCTTCAGTTTAAGTGCCTATCACAATTCTCTAAGAATATATCAACCAAATGATTTCTCATTTCTTGTGTTTCTCCAAAATACTCTGTCCTACCTATTACACTTCCTCCTTCTTTCACAGAAGTTATCTTGTTCCCATGGAAAGGCAAATCTTTCTTATGTATTTATTCTTGAAACTAGCTCCTTTCAATTTCCCAATGTGTTAGGTCCTATTATTGTTACATATTCTATACTGAATTATTGGCCTTATCCTATTAACACACTCAAGTAACCACTGCTTAAACAAAGGCTCTTTGTTGACCCAACAGCCACCTCCAGGTACTATTCCATTTATTTAATTACTTATATAGTATAGTAATATTTTCCTTAAGAGTCATCTGCACATTCTATCACAACTTTCTCACTTTCTAATCACTCTCTCACAACTCCAACTATGCTTCCATTATAGCCACTATACTAGAAATGTTTTTTTAAAAAAATCTTACAAACAACCTCCATTTCATTGTGGTAGGCAACAGAAGGTAACCATGGCCTACCCTCACTTTTTTTCCTCCCACCTTATCACCAAAACTTTTTTAAAAATATTTTTAATTGTATTTATTTATTTTTAGAGAGGGAAAAGGAAGGAGAAAAAGAGGGAGAGAAACATCAGTGTATGGTTGCCTCTCGAGCACCCTCCACTCAGCACCTGGTCTGCAACCCAGGCATGTGCCCTGACTGGGAATCAAACTGGCAACCTTTTGGTTTCCAGGCCAGCACTCAATCCACTGGGCCACATCAGCCAGGGTCACCCAAACTTTTAAAATTTCCATTCATACTTTTTAAATTTTCATTTAAACTTCCATTTCTTTATCTCACTTGGAAATTTGAAATTCCTTCTGGCTCAATCCTGAGCCCTCTTCTTTTCTCTATACATTAATCATTGATCTCATCCATTTCCATGTCTGTCAATGTTACATATTTATCAATTATTTTCAAATTTATTTCTGAAGTACTGACTTGTCTTTAAGATCTTGAGAATCATCCAAAAGCTAACTTGTCACCTCTTCTTAGATATCTCACAGCTATCTCAAACCTAATATTTGCACAACTGAAATAATTTTTTATTTTTAAATTACAGCTGACATTCAATATAATTCTATATCAGCTTCAGATGCACAACACAGTGGTTAGAAATCATGTATCTACCTGGCCCCATATATACTTATGACAATACTCAAAACTGAAATCTTGATTATTGTCCCAAACCACCACCACTCTTCTCTTTCAGAGAATTTGATTCAACCATCCAGTCAATTATTCAAGCCAAAAATTATGAGTAATTCTTAATTGTTCCATTTTCTTTGCTCATGTTATCAAACTAAATCAATTACCCAGTTGTAGCTTTGCTCCCCACCAAGCCATCAATGTTTTTTATGTAGAATCCTGAAATAATGCATGCATATATTTTCAGCCCTAATTCTTTTCTGAGAACAAGTACTAAATATAAAAATAAATCTGGGCTTGAAATTGTCGTTTTGGGGTGGAATCACAGACTTCTGTTAAAAAAACTTATTGTAGCATTTGGAAAAATTGGTCATTTTACACAAATTACATTGATATAATTTTTAGGAACAAAGCAAAAGTATTTAGTAAAGTATGTCCTGTTAGGTACATATCACTTTTAAACAAAAGCATAGTTTATAAATGTTATCTATCAAAAGAAAACAGGGAATGGCCATGACACTCATAGAACAACTAGTATCCTGAAAGCTTTAAGAATTGCTTACTCATGAGCTAATACTTGTTTGAGGACTATGAAACTAAATCTACACTATGATGTGTATGCTCATTTTTGGTTAATTGACTTTCAAAATGACTGGACATTTATTTAAACTTCATATTCTGGATTATAGCAATAATATTTAGTCTCAATCTGTACTTTTTAAAATTAAACTTTTAACTTTTAATTTTGAGATGATTGCAGATTCACAGTTATGAGAAATAATGTAGTGAGGTACTGTATAACCTTTTTTGTTTCCTCTAAAAGTAATATCTTCTCAAACTGTAGTGCAATGTCACAACTGAGATTACGATATTGTTTTTTTACATTGATAAAGTCAATCAATATATAGAACATTTTCATCACAAAGGTTTCTCATCCTGTTATCTTATAGCCAAACCCACTTTCCTCCTTAGCCCATGAGAATAACTAATATGGTTCCCATTTCTATAATTTTGCTATTTAAAAAAAGTTACATAAGTGAAACCATACAGCAAATAACCTGTGTTATTGGCTTTATTTCATTCGTTATTATTTTTGGAGATTCATTGAGGTTTCTTCATGTATCATTGGTTCATTCTTTTTTATTGCTAATTACTATTTCAAGATATGGATGTACCATAGTCTGTTTAAATATTTACTCATTGAAGGATATTTGGGATGTTTCCCATTTCTGGCTATTACAAACAAAATTTCTGTGAACTTTCTTGTATAGTTTTTGTGAGAACAAAATTCACCATTTTTCTAAAATAAATGCCCAAAAGTGCAACTGCTAGGTTGGATAGTAGTTGCATGTTTAGTTTTTGTTTGTTTGTTTGTTTGTTTAAGAAACTGTCAAACTATTTTCTAAAGTGGCTGTATGATTTTACATTTACACTAGCAGTGTAGGAATGGTCAGTTTTTCTACATCCTTGCCAGCATTTGGTGTTGCCACTATTTTTTATTTAAGACATTTGGTTGTATGTGTAGTGATATCTCATATAGTTTTACTTTGCCTTTCCTAACAGCTGCTGATATTAAACATTTTTCATCTTCTTAACTGCCATCTTTATTTTTCTCTGTAATTTTGTATTTTCAACCCTCTTATGAACAAACTGATCTTTGCCATATGTCTAGACCTTGAGTTTGGATTATGACTTCAGAGAGATTCATACGGTGTCTGAGAGGCAGTGGCTGGTTTGTATTTAGCTCTTTCATTGCAAAGCTTAATGCCATTTTCTAAAGTCCTTCAGTAGATACTACATCAGTCAAATTAATCTTAAAAAGCTTTTACCCTGGCTAGTGTGGCTCAGTCTACTGAGTACTGGACTATGAACCAAAGGGTTGTCAGTTTGCTTCCCAGTCAGTGCATATGCCTGGGTTGTGGGCCAGGTCCCCAGTAGGGGGTGCATGCAAAAGGCAACCACACATTGATGTTCCTCACCTTCTCTTTCTCCCTCCCTTACCATCTCTAAAAATAAATAAATAAAATATCTTTAAAAACCTTTATACAGGGAAAATCAGTCCCAAATATTATGCATGCAAAAAGTAATTTAAACTCTTTGCAAAAATTTGTATGCCTTAAAAATAATGTAATTGGATTGTCCTGAGGCTAAACAGGTACCAGATTTTTAGGCTGTTCACGAAGTTCAACAGAAATGGTTTCAAATAACATGAGCCGATAGTACTTCAAAATATATTAGCTCAAGGATAACTCATCAAAAGCTTATTAGCAAGTGTAAGATAACTGATAAATTTATCTTTTTTAGGGGGTGCTCAATACATTTGTCTTCATAGGGCTTGGTTGAATGAACAGTATGCTTTTAGCAAGCACAAATTTATCAATTTTCCTTCTTACTACACTGCTGCTGCTATATCTACATAAATAGTAATAAGAGAGAGGTGAGAAAGTAAAAGAGACTTTATTCTACTTCCTCCAAAATTCTAAACAGCACCTTATAGGTGCCCTCTGTTACATTTTGCCCATCAATTTGTATTTTCTAAATCTCACTCCCATTTTTCTATATAAGAATTTTCCCCTCAGAACACTACTAATAGCAGTATAAAATCCCCACAATAAAGTGAATGTATTCAGTAGTACTAAGAACTATAGTCTATGATTTACAATCAAGTTATTTTTAAACAAAGGAGTGTGCATATTAGCACCAGAAGATAAGTAAAACAGTGTTTTACCAAGACTTGACTACTGTATTCTGTGTAGTTAAATGGATTGTCACTGGATTTAATGTCTAAAGATATCACTGTTTGGATGCTAGATGCTAGGTAAACAGTTGACACTTAGATTATTTATCATTTGCATGCAGTTACATGTAATAGTAAGTTTAGCCACCATTTAATGAATGATAAACCATGTGCTGGCACTATGTTGAGGAATTTTCAGACTACTCTTTGAATGTTCACATCAATCTTATAAAATAAATATTTTCATCTCAGTTTTACATATGAGAGAAACATTGCTCTGAAAGATTAAGTAATTTGTCCACAAAGTCACTGTGACACAATTAGCAAGCGATAGAACTGGGCTCCTCTGTCTCCAAGTCCATATCTTGTATTACTCTGTTTTATGCTGATTACCAATCCCAACAAATTCCCAGAGTGCTGGGTGTTGGGTGGAGGAACAGGGAGTTTGAAAGATAAAATCAACTCTGAAGTCACAGAGCAATCAATTCCTGGTTTTTCACTTAGGGGGTATCCCAGAGAAAATTTAAAACTGAATCTTATATATCTCTTATAACCATCCTTATGTTATTTCCCCCTGAATTTGTTCATCCCTGCTCTGCTGAAAAAACATTTGATTTTTCTAACAACAAATAAATTCAAATATGTGTAGGATGGTTCATCTTTTATTAACACACACATTTGTATACAATACACACATATCTTGTATTTCTTCACAAAATTTGTTCCCTCACCTCACCTCCCACACATATACTTATCACCTATTGTTAAAACAAGGTATAGGTGTAGTGTTAGATAAATGATTGTTCAAGGGACATGACCTCTTCTTGAAGAGCTATCACCTGAAAATAGCAGCAAGAAACTCTGAGGGTCTGTGTAAGAATGAGAAAAGGAGTAAAGAAGATGAACTCCTCCTACCTCTCAAAGAACTTTAACAACAATGTGAGTAACTATTTATTTGAATAAATTACCATTGCTTTAAAATTCTTACAGGTGAAGCATGTAGGTATTATCTTCATATTAATCCATTCCAACAAATAATCCAATAAAAAGCTATAATACTAGTAAATTCTTATTGAAGTTCTACTATGCATCAGTCATTAATGTTTATAGTATATGGAAAAGTCATTGAATTCTTACAACAACCCTATGCAATGGGTTCTTCTTTTATCCCATTTATAAATGAGGAAACTAAAATGAAGAAATATGAATATGTACACCCAAGTTCACACAGCTCACGATTAGTAACTAGCTCAGCAGAAATATAATCCCAAGCAGTTTGGCCCCATAGCACATCTCTTCCTTACCCACTCTGCCTTACTGTGTATTTGTGTATACACATGTGTGGACCCTCCTCATTTATAAATAAAAGATGGGTAAAATGTGGGCTATTACAGTGCATAGAAACATATCACTTATATATGGCATCTCCTCCTACCCTGATCTGTTAGTTACCAAAACATGAAATTTATGCCTCCACACATTCACACTGCACTGCCAGTTGTGGCCCTCCTATGCAGACTAATGAGAACACACATCCCTGCTGCCTTTGAAAGCTCTGTGAAAGGAGAGCTCACTCTTCTTTAATGAACAACAGGAACAGTCAATGAAAGAGTCTCATGATGATAAAATGACTAAATATTTACAGAAGTTATGAGGAAAGGTACTAAAAATTCAATTAAGATTAAAAACACTAGTCTTAATATAGCTTCAGAGATCCACAGAATATCAGGTATTGATATAGGTTGCTTCTGTAGAGGAAATAAAATTATATTTCCTTCTTTAAAAAGAGGGGCTAAAAGAGAAAATACATCTAAAGCAACATGAAAATTTGGAGTATATTCAAAGGAAAAAGAAATGGGCTTTCAATGACCTCCTTCTGCCCTAGTGTTTGACCAGAAAAATACAGGTTTGTTATTGTTTATTTTAAACCACTTAGAGTAGCAATTTTCAACTGGTGTGCCACGACACTTTTTCAAACATGGAATACCTGACTATTGAGACAGGGACTCCGATATCTTCTCCTTTAGATTGTCAAATAAAAAAATGACAACAACCAACACAACAATAGCTTTCCAGTATGGGTGAATCAAAATTATACCTATTTTTCTCAGACAAGCAAAAAATATAATAGATTTTGGTGTGCCACAGAAGTTTAGTAATTAGTTTATGCATGACATGAGATTAAAATGGTTGAAAATAGCTGACTTAGAGCAAATTAACATACTACAGGCCAGCACTCTGAATTATACATATACACATATATATAATATAGTTTAATACATATATATATGCATATATATTTTTTTTCACCTAAGTATGATGAACTTACTTTTTGAAGTAAAAATTGGGACATGTAGTCTAACAAGTCCAAGTGTATGAGTATTTGTAAAACAACAAGAAAAATTCTATTTGAATTTAGCCTCTTGTAAAATCTAAGCCATGTAGTCAGGATGCCTAGGTAGCTGAGAAACATATGAAGCAGAGGTTGAAAATTTTGACAGTTCATGTAAACCTACAATTTTCCTATAATAAAGCTTCTGAAAGGACCCTCCATTGTAATGGTAATGAAGATAAGTCCAACACAGAAGGAAGAAATAGAATGGGAGACTTAGATGATTAATATGTTCCAAGGATGTGATGTCCTAAATGCCTATCTAATTGCACAAGTATGCTAACATATGCTGAGCTATGTTGCTGAATGCAGAAAGTCATAAGAGTCAAATTTTGGGAACAAGGAGAGAAAGAATCTATGTTGTCTAGCACCATTCTATATGGTTTACATGAATTATTTCATTTACTCCTTTTAGGACTGTGTAGGGGGATATAATCATCCTTATTTTCCAGAAAAGGAAAATACCTTAATTATGTATAAGCTCCTGCTGTAACAAGGAGTGTCAGTGTTTGGGTAAAAAGCAACTTACTTTCCCAGAGTACAACCAGAGTACAATCATATAACCTGGTAGTTATATGAACAGATTGACTTCAGGGAGTTCCAAAATATTCCTATATTGAATTAGATTACTCTCTCAAATGTTGTCATAAAGTCATGTGCTCTTTAGCTCCTATAAAAACTGCAATTAGCCCTGGCTGGGTTGCTCAATTGGTTGAGGCATTGTTCCATGCCCCAAAACACGGCTCCCCAACCTCCAGGTCATGGACCAGGATGGGCACGGGCCTATTAGGAACCAGGCCATACAGGAAAAGGTGAAATTGAATAAAATTTTCTTGAATCATCTGAAGCCATACCCCTTACCCCAATCCATGGAAAAATTGTCTTCCATGAAATCTGTCCCAGGTGCCAAAAAGGCTGGGGACCACTTCACCAAAATGTTGTTTGTTTGATTCCTGGTCAGGGAATATACCTAGGTTGTGGGTTTGATCCCTGTTTGGGGTGCATTTTGGAGGCAGCTAATAGATGTTTCTCTCTCATTGCTCTCTCTCTCTCTCAAAAAAAAAGAAATAAAATTAATTTAAAACTGCAATTAATCATATATTTGAATACTCATGTTCCCCCAGTAGACTAGCTTATTCGATCTCTGTAGGCAAACATTTTTTTTGTCTCATTCACTTTTGCAGCTGTAGCATTGAGTACAATTCTTTGCACATAGATGAAAGTTAATAAATATTCACTGAGTAAATGAATGGGAGTAGTAGATCAAGTATCACACTGGAAGTTAAAGCAGAAGGAATTATGCATATGTTGCCCAGTTGTTTTTGCTTTCAAAATTGAATTCATCTGGTCCTTATTACTGCTCCCAGCATCAACAGTCACCTGAATAGCTGCAACTCCTGGATTCCTATCTTATGAAATGAAACAAATACTGGTGTCATTTCCAGTATAACTTGTTTTTAAAACCCAGATTAGAGACAGTTATTTGTTATTTTTCATTGAGGAGAGATTTTTTTTTACTAGCAATATGGTGAAGAATAATGAGTGGATGCTTAAACCAACTACAAAAACCTTTATTTAATCTAGGCCTCAGACTTCCACTACAGCCCTAGGATGACCCCTTTGTGAAAAGTGCCACATATGATTCAGTCTTCACAGCACATGTAGACATATTTAGATGAGACAGAGGGCCCGTGGAGATATGGCACATTCCTGATCTTCCCTAAAAACAGGGAGAGCTTGACACATGTAACAGACTGCTTATTTTACTCTGTATGTGATCAACTGCTCTCATTGATAGAACTCATATAATGGCACTTGGGCTACTTCCAACACTTAGCTATTATAAATTGTGCTACTATGAACATTGGGGTGCATAACTTCTTTTGAATTGGTGTTTCAGGATTCTTAGGACATATTACCAGCACTAGGATTGCTGGATCATAAGGCAGTTCCATTCTTAATTTTTTAAAGGAAATTCTACACTGTTTTTCACAGCGTCTGCAGCAGTCTGCATTCCCACCAACAGTGCACTGGGGTTCCCTTTTCTCCACATTCTCTCCAGTACTTGTTGTTGATTTGTTTATGATGGCCATTCTGACTTGTGTGAAGTAGTATCTCACTGTGGTTTTAATTTGCATCTCTCTGATTGCTACTGATGCTGAGCATCCTTTCATATCTCTGGGCCTTCTGTGTGTACTCCTTTGAAAAGGGTCTGTTAAATAAATTTGAATTTATAAATTATTGTTTTGCTTCATTTTAATGGCCCAAAGCTAGTAACATGCTTCAACAGCAAAAGAATATAAAGTCTCTAATCAAAAAAATAAAGAAGCAAGCAAAATACAACCAGAAACATGGAAATAAATAAAGAACAAACTGATAGTGACCAGAGTGGGGGAGATGGATAATGGGAAAGAAAGGGAAAGGTCATCAAGGATCATGTGTAAAGGACCCATGGACAAAGCCGAAGCGCAGAAGGTTTGAGGGTGGGAGGTGGCGGTATAAGGGGGAATGTGGCAGAAAAATGGAGACAACTTTACATGAACAACAATTTAAAAAAATAGGGAGAGGTTCCAAGATGGTGACGAAGTAGGACGGAGCAGATTCCATGTCCTTGTACACATGGGAGAAAATCCTGGCTGATCTACTGAGGAACAGCATAAGCTGCCAAGAGTTCCCCAGCATATATGAAAATAAGGGACCAGAAATCATGCCGGTCATGAAAGATCCAGACAGTATGGAGGCTGGTGCAGTACAGTAGAGTCTCAGAGATCCGAGCAAAGACAGGAGCAGCAGGGGCTTCAGCCTGTGCACATCCCGGGGCCCAGTGCCCTGTGTACAGCACCCGTTGTGCAGCAACCCTTGTGCCTCCTCTCTGGCCCAGCGTTCAGGCCTGGCTCCCTGTGCATCTCCTGCAGACTCTTCCGGAGGCCCGGGCCTGCTGAAGGGTCCTTCAGAGAGAGCTGGGTTATCAGCTCCCTCCCTCCCAGGCCAGCAAGTCTGGGTGCCTGGAGAGACTTGTTTGCTAGAGTTCCTAGAGAGGGTGCTGAGGACAAAGGGCTGAGATCAACCGTTGACTCTGTGATCGCCAGCCCAGGAGAACTGAGAGGCACAGTGTGGGGCTCTGACTGCGGAAATGGGACGGATCTGTGCCCAAACCCACAGGAACCAGGCAGCCCAGCGGGTGCACCCCGCAACCCAGCCCATGGTGCTAACCCCTGGGAAAAGAGCGCAATGAGGAAATCCTAGATCCCCTTTGTGGGGCGCTGGGGAGAGGCACTGGTTTGGCACTTGGGAGAGCACTCGCCAAAAGGCCACGCTAATCACCCCTCAGCCTGCCGCAACCAGAAAAACCAGTTTGGCCAGTTTGAAACCAATAAGAGATGTTTGTCTGTTTTAAAAAATCTATTATCTTTTTAATTTTATTACTGTTTTATCTTTCAACACTTTTTTCCTCTTTTTCTTCCTTTCTGTTTTATTCCTTCTTCCTTTCTTTCCAAACTTACCACTATTTCCTCCCTTCTGCCTTTTTTTCTTTTACCCACAAGCAAAACTTGAAAAACTTGGAACTGTGAAAAGACCAGAGCTGGACCCAAAGAAGAGGCTTCCCAACAGTAGAAACAGAGACAAAATTCACTTTGCTATAGCAGAGAAGCCACAATTTGCTGCATATTTATATTATTATTATTTTTCATTATTCTCACTTCTTTTATATTTTAAAGTATCTTTGTATTCCTCCTTTTCCTGTATAGGTTTCTTTGCCTTGGCTGGTTATATTGTATCATTTGACAGGTTTCCCCTGTTCTCTCCTCCACAGTGTATTGCCAATTTTCTACACTTCACACCACTTGTTTTCATTCAGCACAATACCCAAAGTTCTATACCACCCATTCTTGTTATCCAGATCACATAGAGTCTATCATATGATTATTACTCTAATACTATTGTAAATAATAGCTGTTTGATGCAGCTGTAAATACTTCACAACACATCTCCCGGATCTTAGTCCACTACACAGTTTCCTGAATTCTATTACTGGAGTAATTAACTCTATTTGCTCATGAACTACACCTATTTAACTATCCTTTAATCTCACTGTACCCCAGAATCTGACCGACCACAACCTCACTGCTTTCTAGATCCAACTCACTACTCTTCCCTCTACAAGAAGAGACTTATCTTGTGTCCATCATCTCTTAAAAGTGGCAAGTTGGGTTGAAGATTACAGTTAACACTATATATAACCTAAAGATCTTCTATCTCTTCTCTACTGGTTGGGACTATAAATATCATAAAATACTCTCTCTCTCTCACTGTCATAAACCATTTTGCCTCCCCCTGCAACTGGTCACACACAAAAAAAGGAGTAGGTTGAAGTGGAGAACACCAGGATAACTGAAGGAGTCTGCACCACTGAATTTCACAGGCATTCCACCACAGAAATTCACACCATAAACCCAGGGAGTCAGAACAGATCAATTTAAGAAGCTGAGGCTAAAAAGAAGAGTCTCATATACAATGGGAAGACAAAGAAACAATCCCCAAAAGAAAGGAAAGGAGGAAGCCTCAGAAATAATGTTAGATGAAACAGAGGCAAGTCAACTATCAGATATTGAATTCAAAGAACTGGTTATCAGGAAGTTCAAAGAACTCACAATGAGCTACCAGAAACTACAGGAGAACTACAACGAATTCACCACAAACTATATTAAGATTAAAAAGAAAATAGAAACTATCACCAAAGGGCAAGAGGAAATGAAGAATACAATTTCTGAACTGAAGAACACAGTTGAAGGAATCAAAACAGGATCGATGAAGCAGAAGATCGGATCAGTGAGTTGGAGGACAAAGCAGAAAAAAACTCACAGAAAGAGCAAGACAAGGAAAAGAGGCTCAGAAACAATGAAGAGGGATTAAGAGAAATGCAAGACAATATGAAATGTAATAATATCCAAATAATAGGATATTAATAAAGAAGAAGAACAAGGGATAGAAAACCTATCTGAAAAAGTAATGAGGGAAAACTTTCGGAATTTGATGAGAGAAAAAGGCACACAAATCCAGGAATCAATGAGAGTCCCAATCAAGAGGAACACAAAGAGGCCCACTTCAAGACACATCATCGTTAAAATGGCAAAATTCCAAGAAAAAGAGAGAATTTTAAAGGCAGCAAGGGAGAAAAAGGAAGTAACATACAAGGGAGCCCCAATAAGGTTAGCTACTGACTTCTCAATGGAAACACTCCAAGCAAGAAGAGAATGGCAAGAAATATGCCAAGTAATAAGAACCAGAGGCCTGCAGTCGAGGATACTTTAGCCAGCAAGGCTCTCAATCAAGATAGAAGGTCAAATAAAGAGCTTCCAACACAAAAGAAGTCTAAAGAATACGCCTCCACCAAATCAGTTCTGCAAGAGATGCTAAAAGGACTGCTCTAAGGAAGGTAAAGAGAGAGACAGAGAGGAGCACAGATACAAAAATGGCAATGAATAATACATATCAATAATAACATTAAGTGTAAATTGATTAAATGCTCCAATCAAAAGACAAAGAATAGCTGAATGGATAAGAAATCATGACCCACACATAAGCTGCCTACAAGAGACCTACCTCAGGACAAAAGACCTACAGAGACTAAAAGTGAAGAGCTGAAAACAAATTTTCCAAGCAAACGAACAAGAAAAAAAAGCCAGGGTAGCAATACTCATATTAGACAAAATAGATGTAAGAAAAAAGAGCCATAAAGAGAGACCCAGAAGGTCACTTCAAAATAGTCAAGAAAAGAATCCACCAAGAAGACATTAATATTGTAAATACATATGCACTGAACATAGGAACACCCAAATATATAAAGAAAATCTTAGAGGATTTGAAGAAAGACATTGACAGCATCACAATTAGAGGAGGGGATTTTAATACCCCACTGTCAAAAATGGACAAATCATCCAACTAAATATCAACAAAGATATTGTGGCATTGAACTATGAACGAGAGGAAATGGACTTAACTGATATATATAGAGATCTTCATCCCAAAGAAGCTAAATACACATTCTTTTCAAATGCACATGGAACATTTTCAAAGATAGACCACATGATAGGACACAAAACAAGCCTCAACAAATTCAAGGAAATTGAAATCATAGCAAGCATTTTCTCTGACCACAAGGGACTGAAATTAGAAACCAACACCAAGGAAAAAAACCCAAACACTCAAAATCAGGGTGATTGAATGGGACGCTATTAAATAAAAAATAGGTCAAGAAAGAAATTACAGAAGAAATAAAACACTTCTGGAAACAAATGAAAATGAACTCATAAGAACTCAAACTGTATGGGACAGAGCGAAGGCAGTCCTGAGAGGGAAGTTCATAGAAATACATGCTTACCTAAAGAAGATAGAAACATTTCAAACAAACAACCTCACCCGACATCTGCAAGAACTCGAGGAACAACAATAAAGACAACGCAGAGCAAGCAGAATGAAGGAAATAACCAAGATCAGAGCAGAATTAAATGACATGAACACTAAAAGCAAAATTCTAAGTATCAATGAATCCAGGAGCTGGTTTATTAAAATGATAAACAGAAATAGACAAGCCAATAAGTATGCTCATGAAGAAAAGAACAGAGAGGAACCAAATAAACACAATCAGAAATGAAAGAAGAGAGATTACAACTAACATCACAGAAATACAAAGCATTGAAAGAAATTACTATGAAGAATTGTATGCTATGAAATTTGAAAACCTAGGTGAAATGGACAAATTCCCAGAAAAATATGATCTTTCAAAACTCAATGAAGAAGCAGAAAACCTGAACACACCAATAACAGCTGATGATACTGAAGCAGTAATCAAAAAACTACCATCACACAAAAGCCCTGGACCAGATGATTTCAAAGGAGAATTCTACAAAGCATTCTACAAAGCTCTTTAAGGAAGAGCTAACCTTTATTTTTCATAGAATATTCTACAAAATTAAAAATGTTGGGAAACTCCCCAATTCTTTTTATGAAGGCAGCATCATCCTAATTCGAAAACCAGATAGAGACACAACAAAGAAAGAAAACTTCAGGCCAATATTGCTGATGAACATAGATGCTAAAATCATCAGCAAAATATTGGCAAATACCATCCAGCAATACATTAAAAAGATCATGCACCACGACCAAGTGGGATGCATCCCAGGGATGCAAGGATGGATCCATAATCACAAATCAGTAAATATAATACACCTCATAAACAAAAGCAAAGACAAAAATCACATGGTCATATCAACAGATGCAGAAAAAGCTTTTGATAAGGTACAACACCCAATTATGATAAAGGTACTCAGCAAAGTGTGAATAGAGGGAGCATTCCTCATTATAATAAAGGCCATATATGAAAGACCTACAGCCAACATCATACTCAATGGGCAAAAACTATAATCTTTTCCACTAAGATCAGGAACAAGACAAGGTTGCCCACTTTCACCACTTCTATTCAATATAGTATTGGAAGTTTTAGCCACCACAATCAGACAAGAAAAGGAAATAAAAGGCATCCAAATCAGAAAGGAGGAAAAAAATTGTCATTGTTGGAAGATGACTTTATAGTGTACATGGAAAAGCCTATAGCCTCTACCAAAAAACGACTGGAACTAATAAATGAATTTTGCAAAACAGCAGGATACAAAGTCAACATCCAGAAATCAAAGGCATTTTTGTATACTAACAATGAAACAGCAGAAGCAGAAATCAAGAAAAAAATCCCATTTGATATAGCAAAAAGAAAAAAAATATATCTGGGAATAAACCTAACCAACGAGGTTAAAGACTTGTATGCAGAAAACTACACAACACTGAAGACAGAAGTCAAGGAAGACACAAACAATTGGAAACATATAATCTGCTCATCGATTGGAAGAATTCACATCATCAAAATGTCCATACTACCCAAAGCAATTGACAGATTCAATGCAATAGCTATTAAAGTGCCAATGGCATATTTCACAGACATAGAACAAACACTTCAAAAATTTATATGGAACCATAAAAGACACCAAATAGCAGCTGCAATTTTGAGAAAGAAGAACAAAGTAGGAGAGATCATAATACCTGATATCAAACTGTTTTACAAAGCCACTGTAATGAAAACAGCCTTGTACTGGCATAAAAACAGACACATAGACCAATGGAATACAACAGAGAGCCCAGAAATAACCCCAAATCTCTACAGTCAATTAATATTTGATAAAGGGGGCAGTAACATAAAATGGGGTAAAGATAGCCTCTACAACAAATGGTGTTGGGAGAACTGGACAGCCACATGCAAAAAAGTGAAACTCGAGCTCCAACTTACACCATACACCAAAATAAATTCAAGGTGGATAAAAGACATAAATATAAGCTGGGAAACCATTAAAGCCCTAGAGGAAAGCACTGGCAGGAAAATCTCAGATATTCCACGCAGCAATATTTTTACTGATATGTCCCCTAGAACAAGGGACATAAAAGAAAGAATAAACAAATGGGATCTCGTCAAACTTAAAAGCTTCTGCATGACCGACGAAAACAGTATCAAGATACAAAGAGAAGCAACAGTTTGGAAAAACATATTTGCCAATGATACCTCAGACAAAGATTTAATTTCCAAAATATACAAAGAACTCACACAACTCCACTCAAAGAAGACGAGCAACCCAATTAAAAAATGGAAAAAGGACCTGAACAGACACTTCGACAAGGAGGACATACAGTGGATCCAGAGACATATGAAAAGATGCTCGATATCACAAGCTATCAGAGAGATGCAAATCAAAACCACAATGAGATACCACTTAACACCAGTCATAATGGCTACCATAAACAAAGTAACAAACAACAAGTGTTGGAGAGGTTGTGGGGAAAAGGAGACTCTAGTTCACTGTTGGTGGGATTTCAGACTGGTACAACCACTATGGAAAGCAGTATGGAATATTCTAAGAAAGCTAAAAATGGACGTGCCTTTTGACTCAGCAATCCCACTGCTAGGAGTATGTATATCCAATGAACCCTGAAACACCAGTCCAAAAGAACCTATGCACCCCAATGTTCATAGCAGCACAATTTACAATAGCCAAGAGTTGGAAGCAACCTTGGTGCCCATCAGTCAATGACTGGATCAAAAAACTATGGTACATTTATAGAATGGCATTCTATGCTGCAGAAAGGAAGAAGGAGCTCCTACCCTTTGCAACATCATGAATGGAACTGGAAAGCATTATGCTGAGTGAAAAAAGCCAGGCAGTGAAAGACAAATACCATATGATATCACCTTTAACAGGAATCTAAACAACAAAACGAACAAGCAAGCAAAATGTAACCAAACACACTGAAATGCAGAAGGTGCTGACAGGGTCCAGAGGGGAGAGGGGAGAGAATCACAAGGGAAAAGGGGAAGGACTCACATGAACAAGTATCAAGGACACATGGACAAGAACTAATGTGGGGGGCGGAGATCGGAGGGAGGTGGGGAGAACTGGCGGGGGTGGTAAGGCTGGGAATACAAGAAAGAAAACTGTACTTGAACAAGAGTTAAATAAAAAAAATTTTTTAAAGGCATATCCAATTTTACTTTTCTGAGAAATACTATACTGTTTTCCACAATGTTTGTACCAGTCTGCAATCCCACCAACAGTGGACCAGAGTTTCCTTTTCCCCGCACTCTCTCCAAAATTTGTTGTTTATTGCTTTGTTTATGATAGCCATTCTCACCAGTGTAAAGGGGTATCTTATTATGGTTTTAATTTGGATGTCTCTGATAGCAAGCGATATTGAGCACCCCTTCATGTGTGTCTGGATCCTCTGTATGTCCTCCTTGGAGAAGTGTCTGTTCAAGTCCTTTCCCCATTTTTAAATTGGGTTTAGTTGTGTTCTTACAGTGAAGTTGTGTGACATCTTTGTATATTTTGGAGATTAAACCTTTGTCTGAGGTATCATTGGCAAATATGTTATCCAATACAGTTGGTTGTCTTTTTATTTTAATGCTGTTTTCTTTAGCCATGTAGACAATTTTTATTTTGATGAGAAGCATTTGTTTATTCTTTCCTTTATATTCCTTGCTCTAGGGGACCTATCAGTGAAAATATAGCTGAGTGAAATATCTGAGATTTACCTGCCAATGTTTTCCTCTAGGACTTTAATGGTGTCACAGCTTATATTTAAGTCTTTTTTCCACCTTGAATTTATTTTGGTGTATGGTGTAAGTTGGTGCTCGAGTTTCATTTTTTCCTTGTAGCTGTCCAGTTCTCCCAACACCATTTGTTCAAGAGGCTATCTTTACTCCATTTTATGTTACTGCCCCCTTTATCAAATATTAATTGACTATAGAGAGTTGGGTTTATTTCTGGGTTCTCTATTCTGTTCCATTGGTCTATGTGCCTGTTTTTGTGCCACCTAAGGCTGTTTTGATTACAGTGGCCTTGTAATACAGTTTGATATCAGGTATTGTGATCCCTCCTACTTTGTTCTTCTTTCTCAAAATTGCAGCTGCTATTTGTGGTCTTCTGTGGTTCCATATAAATTTTTGAAGTGTTTGTTCTATGTCTGTGAAATATGCCATTGGCACTTTATTAGCTATTGCATTGAATCTGTCAATTGCTTTGGGTAGTATGGACATTTTGATGATGTGAATTCTTCCAACCCATGAACACAGTATATGTCTCCATTTTATGTGTCTTCCTTGATTTATTTCTTCAGTGTTGTTTAGTTTTCTGCATACAGTTCTATTACCTGCTTGGTTAGATTGATTCCCAGATATTTTTTTCTTTATTTCTGCTTTTGCTGATTCATTGTTGGTATACAAAAATGCCTTTGATTTCTGCATATTGACTTTGTAACCCGCTGTTTTGCTAAATTGATTTATTAGTTCGAGCAGTTTTTGGTAGAGTCTATAGGATTTTTCATGTACACTATCATGTCATCTGCAAACAATAACAGTTTTGTTTCCTCCTTTCTGATTATGATGCCTTTTATTTCCTTTTCTTGTCTGATTACTGTGGCTAGAACTTCCGATACTATATTGAATAGAAGTGGTGAAAGTGGGCAACCTTGTCTTGTTCCTGATCTTAGTGGAAAAGCTTTTAGTTTTGGCCTATTGAGTATGATGTTGGCTGTAGGTCTTTCATATATGGCCTTTATTATATTGAGGAATTCTCCCTCAATTCACACTTTGCTGAGTACCTTTATCATACATGGGTGTTGTACCTTATCAAGAGCTTTTTCCGCATCTATTGATATGACCATGTGGTTTTTGTCCTTGCTTTTGTTTATGAGGTGTATTACATTTACTGATTTGTGGATATTGGACCATCCTTGCATCCCTGGGATGCATCCCATTTGGTCGTGGTTTATGATCTTTTTGATGTATTGTGGGATACGGTTTGCCAATATTTTGTTGAGGATTTTAGCCCCTATATACATCAGCGATATTGGCCTGAAGTTTTCTTTCTTTGTCGTGTCTCTATCTGGTTTTCGAATTAGGATGATGCTGCCTTCATAAAAAGAGTTGGGGAGTTTCCCAACATTTTTAATTTTGTAGAATATTCTCTGAAAAATAAAGGTTATCTCTTCCTTAAATGCTTTGTAGAATTCTCCTGTGAAACCATCTGGTCCAGGGCTTTTGTGTGATGGGGATGTTTTGATTACTTCCTCAATTTCATTTGCTGTTATTGGTCTGTTCAGGCTTTCTACTTCTTCTTCATTGAGTTTTGGAAGATTATATTTTTCTAGAAATTTGTCCATTTCACCTAGGTTTTCAAATTTCTTGGCATACAGCTCTGCATAGTAATTCCTTACAATCCCTTCTATTTCTGTGGTATCAGTTGTAATCTCTCTTCTTTCATTTCTGATTGTGTTTATTTGGGTCCTCTCTGTTTTTTTTCTTAATGAGCCTACTTAAAGGCTTGTCTATTTTGTTTATCTTTTCAAAAAACCAACTCTTGGATTCATTGATTCTTAGAATTGTTCTTTTAGTCTCTACGTCATTTAATTCTGCTCTGATCTTGGTTATTTCCTTCCTTCTACTTGCTCTGGTTTGTCTTTGTTGTTGTTCTCTGGGCTCTTGCAGGCATAGGGTTAGGTTGTTTGTTTGAAATGTTTCTATCTTCTTTAGGTAAGTCTGTATTGCTATGAACTTCCCTCTCAGGACTTCCTTCCCCGTGTCCTATAGGTTTTCGGTTGTTGAGAGTTCATTTTCATTTGTTTCCAGAAACTTTTTGATTTCTTCCCTAATTTCAATCTTGACCCATTCATTGTTTAATAGCATATCATTAATTCTCCATGATTTTGAATGTTTTGAGTTTTTTTATTTGGGGTTGGTTTCTAATTACAGCCCCATGTGGTCAGAGAAAATGCTTAGTATGATTTCAATTTTCTTGAATTTGTTGAGTCTCATTTTGTGTCCTATCATGTGGTCTATCTTTGAAAATGTTCCATGTGCATTTGAAAAGAGTGTGTATTTAGCTTCTTTGGGATGAAGGGCTCTATATATATATATCAGTCACATCCATTTCATCTAGGGTGTTCTTTAGTGCAGCTACATCTTTGTTGATATTTTGTTTGTAAGATCTGTCCACTTTTGACAGTGGGGTGTTAAAATCCCCTACTACAATTGTGTTCCTGTTAATATCTTTCTTGAAGTCCTGTAGGATTTTTCTTATAAATTTGGGTGCCTCCTATGTTGGGTGCATATATATTTATGATGTTAATGTCTTCTTGGTGGATTCTTTCCTTGAGTAATATGAAGTGACCCTCTTTATGGCCGCTTTTTGAAGTCTATTTTGTCTGATATTAGAATTGCTACCCTAGCTTTTTTTCCGACCATTTGCTTGGAAAATTTGTTTCCAGCCTTTCACTTTTATTCTGTGGTGGTCTTTTGTCCTGAGGTGGTTCTCCTGTAGGCAGCATATGTGTGGGTCATGCTTTCTCATCCATTCAGCTATTCTATGTATTTTGATTGGAGCATTTAATCCATTTACATTTAAGGTTATTATTGATAGGGACTTATTCATTGCCATTTTTGTACCACAGTTCCTCTCTGTCTCTCTCTTTTCCTTCCTTTCCTTAAAGCAGTCCTTTTAGTATTTCTTGTAGAGCTGGTTTGGTGAAGGCATATTGTTTTAGATTTCTTTTGTCTTGGAAGCTCTTTATTTGGCCTTCTATCTTGATTGAGAGCCTTGCTGGTCAAAGTTGCCTTGGTTGTAGGCCTCTGGTTCTCATAACTTGGAATATTTCTTGCCATTCTCCTCTTGCTTGGAGTGTTTCCATTGAGAAGTCAGTAGCTAACCTTATTGGGGCTCCCTTTTATGTTACGTCCTTTTCTCCCTTGCTGCCTTTAAGATTCTCTCTTTTTGTTGGAACTTTGCCATTTGAATGATGATGTGTCTTGAAGTGGGCCTCCTTGGAGTCCTCTTGAATGGGACTCTCTGTGATTCCTGGATTTGTGTAACTTTTTCTCTCATCAAATTAGGAAAATTTTCCATCAATACTCTTTCAAATAGGTTTTCTATCCCTTGTTCTTCTTCTTCTCCTTCTGATATTCCTATTATTCGGATAGTATTACATTTCATATTATCTTGCATTTCTCTCATTCCCTGTTCATTGTTTTTCAGCCTCTTTTCCCTTTCTTGTTCTTTCTGGGAGATTCTTTCTACTGTGCCCTCCACCTCGCTGAACCCATCTTCTACCTCATCGATCCTGCTTTTCATTCCTTCTACTGTGTTCTTCAGTTCTGAAATTGTATTCTTCATTTCCTCTTGGCCTTTGGTGATAGTTTCTATTTCATTTTTCATGTTGATCTAGTTTGCGGAGAGCTCATTGTAGCTCCTGTCTAGTTTCTGGTAGCTCCCCTCTAGTTCCTGGTAGCTCATTGTGAGCTCTTTGAATTTCCTGATAACTAGTGCTTTGAATTCAATATCTGATAGCTGACTTGCCTCTCTTTCGTCTGACATTATTTCTGAGACTTCCACCTTTTCTTTCGTTTGGGCATTGTTTCTTTGTCTTCCCATGGTTTATGAGACTCTTCTTGTTAGTTTCAGCTTCTTAAATTGATCTGTTCTGAGTCCCTAGGTTTATGGTGTGAACTTCTGTGGTAAAATACCTATGAAATTCAGTGGTGCAGTCTCCTGCAGGTGTCTTGATGTTCTCTGCTTCCAGCTACTCCTTTCTTTGTGTGTGTGCGATCAGCTGGAGGAGGAGGCAAAATGGTTTATGACAGCACGAGAGTACTTTATGATATTTACAGTACAGCCAGTAGAGACGAGATAGAAGATCTTTAGGCTCTATATAGTGTTACCTGTAATTTCAACCCAATTTGCCACTTTTAAGAAAGGATAGACCAAGGATAAGTCTCTTGTTGTGGAGCGAAGACTTGTGAGTTGTATCTAGAAAGCAGTGAGGTTGTGGGTGGTCAGATTTTGAGGTAAGGTGAGAGTAAAGAATAGTAAGTAGACATAGCGTGTGGGCAAGTAGAGGTAATCACTACAGTAATAGAATTCAGGAACCTGTAAAGTGGGCTAAGACCTGAAAGATGTGTTGTGAAGTATTTACAGTGGTATAGAAAGGAACAAACCACCTAACAAACAAACACACAAAAAAGGGCAAGAGAAGTGAGAAAAAAGCAAAAGTTTTGGGTGAAAGGAAGAAGGAATAAAACAGGAAAAAGAAAGGAGAGGAACAGAGTACTGAAAGATTCAGCAATAGTAAAATTAATAAATATATACCATTAGTGAAAAAAGTTAAAAAAAAAAACAGAAAAAAAATCCTCCTTCCTTGTTTGTTTCAAACTGTCCAATCCAGTTTTTCTGGTTTCGTCAGGACCCCTCTGTGGGCTGGGTTTTAGGCCCAGGCTCACACCCACCTGCCAGCCAGGGTAGCAGACTGGGGTGCAGGTGCCAGTCCACCCGACAGGCTGCCTGGGTCCCACGGGATCTGGTACTGGTCCTTCCCAGTCCTATGGCTGGGTGAGAAGCAAGTCAAGCTTCCTTCACAGGAGAACACCTCAGTCCACTTTTCAGTAAAAACTTCTCCAGAAAGCGTGCCTCTCATCCCAGCCCAATCTCCAACCTGACTGGTTAGGACAATGCTCCTTTCAAATTTCCTGTGCTGGCAGGCTGGTTGGCTGGCAACCACAGAGGTCGAAACTGAAAATGACCCCCTGTCCTTGCCACCCTCCCTGCACACCTCAGCAGACTGGTTTCTGCCACCCAGCCCCACCTAGATGGTGAGGGAGGGAGCCAGCTCTTCCAGGGACCCCATAGCCGGCCCAATGCTCCACTGGGTGCTGGAATCCCTATGAGTCCTCCGTGGCATTGGCTGCAGACGGAAGCCTCTACACCCCTAATGCAGCAGCAGCGGGTCTCTGAGGCGTTTTGGGCTGGCCGAGGGTAGCTGGCCTGCCGCTGCTGCTTTTGTCTTTACTCACAGGTGCTAGGCTTCCGATGAGTCCTCTGTGACAGATGCCCTGATGCTGGCAGTAGACAGAAGCCTCTGGGCCCTGGAAGCTGCGGCAGCAGCAGCTCTGAGGTCTTTCCGCAGGGGCAATTGCTGCTGGTCCCGCCGCTGCTGTTTTTGACTCTACTCTGGGGTGCCTGGCTCCCAGGGGCAGCCGGCCCTGCCTCTGCTGCTTTTGTCTTTACTCACTGGTGCCGGGGTCCTGATGAGTCCTCTGTGGCAGATGCCCCTGTTGCTGGGCACAGGCGGAAGCCTCTGTGCCCTGACTGCTGCGGCAGCCCCAGCTAAGAGGTCTTTACGCCCTGGCCGATTGCTGCTGTCCTGCTGCTGCTGCCGCCACCGCTGCCATTGACTTACTCAGGGTTGCCGGGCTCCCGATGAGTTCTCCGTGGCAGATGCCCCATCGCTGGGCACAGATGGAAGGAAGCCTCTGGGCTTCGACCGCTGCCACAGCCGTGGCTCCTAGGTCTTTACACGCCAGCTAATGGCTGCCACCGGCCTGGCCACCTCCATCCTTATTTGCGTCCCTGAGACCCCACTGACCTGTAGCTGTCTGATTCATCACTATCTCTGGTCTCTTATTTTCATAAATGCTGGGGAATTGTTGGTTGGGGAATTGATTGCGCTGTTCTTCAGTAAATCTGGCAGGATTTTCTCCCAGGGGTACAAGAACTGGAGTCGCTCTGTCTTACTCTGCCGCCATTTTCTCAGGAATCCCTAAATCCAGAATTTGGATCATAAAAAGAGAACATGTGACACAAGCATTCTCAGACTACACGTTGAAAAACACTGTACTAAAATATTTTCTTGAGTAAAAGTTCCATAACTTGGTTAGGGATACACAAGAAGTGATGACACTTGAGAAGATAGAGGAGAAAGTTATTTTAATTTATTGTATTCCATCATCAGTAACTGGGGAGAAACAATTGCGTATAATATACAAAAGGATATTCTAATGACAATAGACAATGCATTTATAGAACAATCTCCTGATGAATTAAACTCTCACTGCCTTTTTTCACTGTAGAAGGCTAAGTGCAAATTGACCTATCAATAGTTAATTTTTTGTCCTGTGTCACAGCCCAGGATTAAATGCTGTGCTCTTCGTATGTATGATACTATATTCCCCACGCACTGGCCATGTGTTTGAGTAATTAAGTTCATTTAGCAGTTTTGTGACTCCTTTTTTTAAAGGGTGCCTATGTGACCAGTGGGATAATTTGGAGAAGTGCCTGGGCAGTGTTAATGGTATTTATAACTACAGGGAAAAAATGAAAATATAACCAGGAATCTTAGTGTCAATAGTTCTACCCATCTGGGTGATAACAGTGACTTACATATGAAGATGGCAATCTCTCTGGAAAGTATTTATGTTTATCTATGAAAGAGACCAAGACAATGCTTTACTGACTACACTCACTAAGGAAAGGAGGATTTACAACATGTATTAAAGCATGACCTTTATCTGAGTTAAAACAAATTGGATCTCCCTACCTTTATGCCTTTGTTATGCTTCTCTTCACTGAGTATGTCCCTGCTCACTTTTCCACGTTGAACCAGTGGTGACCAACCTATGGCCCACATACCACATGGGACCCAGGATGGCTATGAATTTGGCCCAACATAAAAATCATAAATTTACTTAAAATGTCATGAGGCTTCTTTGTGATTATGTATTGCAATGTATTTAACATGTGGTCCAAGACAACTATTCTTCTTCCAGTGTGGCCCAGAGACATCAAAATGTTGGACACCCTGTAAGCACTTCTCTCACAGAAGGTCTATCTGCTTTGTGGTTCTGCTTCAATACCCACTGTAGAACTAATCTCCCCTTTATATAAACTTCCATAGCAGTGATATTGTACTTGTAGGGGGGAATTTAAAACTTTGCGAGTCTTACTTTATTTGTCTGTGGAAGACTTTTACAATTCAATGTTTACTATCTGTTTATTGTTTAAGTTGTTTTTTAATGATATTATAGTTATAATTTTCATTTCTTTCCCTTGATTCTGACCTCACTAATTGCAGGATTTATTTTGCATTCTTTGTCACATCTACACTATCTTGCTTAGACTTCAGATTATAGTTTGTACTTAACAAATGTGTTTTGGAGAAACAACTAGAGAATGAATTATGAATTAACTGAATCCAAGTTTCAGAGGTAAAAATAATTTTCCAGAATTTTCCTTTCGTTAAAAGTTACTATATTGAACATAAGGTTTCCCACTTAGTTACATGGGATGAAAAACAAGGCTATCATGAAGTAAACATACCCTTGGTGAACAGACCATGGAATGAATTTCCCTCAGAATTGAGTGCTGAAGAGGAGTTGTGATTCCAAATAAAAATATGAGATATTCTCCAAAGTTAGCTGAGTGAGCTGAAAGTAAAGAAGTTTCATGATTGTTTGACTACTCTTCATGTCCACTCTGGAGTGCCAGTTCTTTTGCATGTTGTGAAGCTTGAAGTGAAAATTCCTACAATTTTCCTGCTCTTTGAGGGGGCAAAAATTAATTCACCTGAGACACAGTTAACTGCTTCACAGGCAAACATTTGACAGCATGCTGCTAGTAAAGCATTTCAAGTACACAGGGAAACTTTATTTCCCCATAAAATTGGGCTAGAACTGTTCTGATGCCCAGGGATAGTTTTCTGGTTAATGAAGAAGAAAATGTTGAAGTATTGTTCTTTTACACATATTAAACATTAATCTCACCAGGAGTGGTACACTGTGGGTACATTTGTTTAGTTAAATAATAAAATAAATAATAGCCAAATAATAAAATAAAAATATAATGAAAGAACTATACCAAAAAGGGAAAAATATTCTATCAGTACAGCATAATTTTCCTTTATAAGGTGTGCTTAACAAAGAAAAAGAATTGGGTGATATCAATTTCTCTTTCTTCTATACACACAGGTACACACACACTCAAACAGAGGCAGGAGGTTAAAAACACATAAAACCAAAAAGAAATTTGGAGATATTGACTTACAATTGGCAATTCAGATTGTCAGGTCTGAAAGAGGTTAAAATGAAATGCCAATTATCTAACATTTAGAATAAATTTATGAACCTAAATCCTGGAATTTTTTTAAAAGTATACCCTATAGGTATTACAGATTTAGATGCTGTCTTTCATATCTGTGGACTGGGGATTTTCATAATCTTACTATTTTATAAAAACAGTTAAATCACAAGTAGAACATAACATAGATGTTTAAATTTAGATGTGAATAAATACCATCTATATGATATGCATATATATAATATATACTGAATATACTCATATACATACTTTTTATATGAACTTGTTAAATTATAAAATTTACTGTTAATGCTCTTTTATTCCAAATGAGAAGATGCATGGTTGTTTCATTTTACTATTAACTATGTTAGGTAAATACATTATAACTCAGAAGGTATGGGCCTAGGTCACTGCTTGCTAAAATAAATTCAACGCATCTTAGATTTTATGATGAATATTGTATTTAATATTGAGGACTTGTTTGGTTAACAAGACTGGAAAATGAGTTAGGCAAAATAACCAGGAGCTCAGGGAGAACTACAAGGTAGAAGGTATGAACCAGGGATAATTAGGAATTTAAAAGAACCTCCTCCACCTTTAGGTTAGACTGGTTTGCTTCAAAACTTCAATCACTGTCTTCCTATTAATTTGTGGACTAATAGTTTTCAGTTAATAGAATAAAATTTTACTGCATGTATTTGAAAATTATTGAGTACAGGAACTTACTTAGGCACAAGTGTTTTATGAAGATTAATATTTATATTTACTGTAAAACAATAGGTTACTGAATTCCTATTGCTTCATCCTAAATAATATGAAGAATATATAGTAACCATTTACTCTGCACCTACAATGTATTTGATACTGTGGTAGAAGCTTGGAAATAGTGGAATTAATGAGTCTGTAAGTAAACACTTTTTTAAAAAAATATTTTATTTATTCATTTTCAGAGAGGGGGGAAGGGAGGGAAAAACAGGGGGAGAGAAATAGCAATGTGTGGTTGTCGCTCAGGTGACCCTCTCTGGGGACCTGGCCCACAAACAAGGCATGTGCCCTAACAGGGAATCGAACTGGTGACCTTTTGGTTCTCAGCCCACACTCAATCCACTGAGCTACACTGCCAGGGCTAAGTAAACACTTTTATGTGCATAAAAATAATATATACATATAGTATACAATATTGTATACAATATGTGCATACAATATAATATACTTAATATATATCATATTTAATATAATAATTATTGAGCACTTTCCATGTGTCAAACATTGTAATAGAAAAAACAGATAGTGTTGAGAGCAAAACTGACATACACTTTGCTGCCATGGAGTTTGACTTATAATAATGAGAGTAGTATTAAATTGAGTATTAGACAGGAGTAAGCCAGAGGAGGAGGACAGTTTTCAGTAATAATTATGTGAGGTATTTATGAATTGTATCTCTTTTTGACCTCATAAACATCAACACGCTATTCTTTATGCAAAACATTTCTCTTGACTCATAAACACAAATAGAGTAAACATAGGGATTGTTTTCCAAAACTTAGATAGATCAACATTGAATTACTACTCACCCTTAGCTAATCTCTTACATAGACACATGTACTTACTTAGTGATTCACTAAATTAGGGTATGATGCACTATTAAGATAATTGTTTTAATTAGAAATTAAGTCAGCAACTTGTGCCTCTCTGGTTCACTTTAACTGAGATATTTATCAAACATCTGAGTGTGTGGTCAAGCTAGACATACAGAGTGTTAGTGAATTTCCATGCAGTATCACTTCTCCTGTCTCTAAAAACACCTTAAGTGCAACCAAGGCAGATATTACTAGTCCCATTTTACAGATGAGGACAATGAGATTCTGAGTAAATAATCCATGTGAGGTCTAAACAAGCAAGCAAAATATAACCAGAGACATTGAAATAAAGAACAAATTGACAGTAACCAGAGGGAAGGGGGAAGAGGCATAATGGGGGGAAACAGGGGAAAGGTCATCCAGGAACATGTGTAAAGAACACATAGACAAAACCAAGGAGGGTAGGTTGGAGGGTGGGAGGCAGAGGTGGCTGAGGTGGAGGGAACCGTGGGGTGAAAATGGATACAACTGTACTTGAATAACAATAAAAAAACAAAATAGGAGTTATATCCAAAGCTCAAAGCACAAGTTTCCTTGTTATGAACTCTGCTCACTCAGCTAACTCATATACTAATTCATATACTTTGAAATATTATATCTTTTTAAAAAGCTCATTTCTGTGCACTTTAAGCATTTTAGGTGTGTTCTATCATAAACATTATAAGATGAGATTGATTCTATTTAAAAATAAAATTGCTTTAAAATGTATAAACACAAGCTTCTGGTCAAGATGGTGGCAGAGGCAAATGTGGAACTCACCTCCTTCCACAAACACATCAGAATTATAACTAAACTGTGGGACAACCATGTTTTGAAGCCATCTGGAACCTGACTGAGTGAAAGGCCTATAACTATGGAATTAAAAAAGAAGCCACATCAAGATTGGTAGGACAGGCTGACACAAGAAATGAGCTGGCCCCATACCCACGTGAGCTGAAGAAAAATTGGGAGGGATATCTCAGCTGTGGATGTCTCCCCTAAGGAGCAAGAGGTTCAAGCCACAAACCAGAAACACTATCCCAGGATTCCAGTGCCAGAAAAAGGATTCCTCATAACTTCTCTGTGTAAAAACCAGCAGGGTTTGAGGCTGAGGAAGACGGAAGGCTCTGGCATCCCAGGCAGTTCTTCTTAAAGGGCTTAAGCAAGAACTTACATGGACTCACTCCCTCTGGGCTCCAGCACTGGGGAAGAAGCTTGAAAAGCACCAGAGACACCTGGAGAGGAACTGAATTGTCCAGCCTCAGGGTGAGAGCTAGGTAAAAGGTGGGAGGCAGCTTTCTCTCAGACGGAAGTGATGGCAAAGAGTTTATTGTTCCTTTGTGAGTCACCCCCATCCCCAACCTTGGCATTATGTCTGAGACTCTATCCACCTGGCTCACACAGTTTTCCCTGCCCTTGGGATTCCCTGAGATTCCACCCCACCCAACTTTCAGGCCCACCCAAGTGTTTCCAGTGCTCTTCCATACAAATAGCATGTCATGGTTCATGGTTCAGATTTTCCTAAAGTCTCTCAAACAAGCCACAGCTAGCCTCAGCATATCCTGTACCATTTGCTAATTGGCCCCAGGCCTGGCACCAGTAGCAGCTGGCTGGCATTGGTTCACAGCTTCGCCTCTGTTAGGCACCTCCAAGCCCCACACAAGTAACAGCCATTTTCAGTTTGCACTGTAGCTCATGCCAGGTGGTCCCAGACAGAATACAAACAGTAGCTAACCTTGGTCTGAACCTCCCAGGAAGCCCCAGAGCCTGAGTACCCTGTGGATAGTATCAGACCACATCAAAACACCACCATCCATCCACCTCCATAAGCTACACACTCAATGCAGACTCAGAAGGCACCAGAACCCTTCCAAAGTAAGTCATGCTCTGTGGCCTGAGACACAGCTGATCCTCCATGGTGGTCAGTGTCCACAGCCAGTCCTTGAAACTAATAAGCTTGGGGATAAATCCCTCCCATTGAAGTGCCAACAGCAATCAAGGCTTAAATACAACAGGTGGATATACACAGCTCACAGAAAGGATGCACCTGGAGTGCCCAGACTGGATGATCAGGGAAGTTGTGCCACTGGACTCTACATGACACCTACAACATTAGGCCACTCTACCACATCTGGGAGTCATAGAAGCTTTACCTAGTATAGAAACAAATGCAGGTAGGCTGCTAAAATGAGGAGACAAAAAGCATGGCCCAAATGAAACAAGAGAACAAAACCTCAGAAAAAATAACTAAAGAAATGGAGACAAGCAACTACAAGATGCAGAGTTCAAAATATTGGTTATAAAGATGCTCAATGAACTTAGGGAAAACTATGCAAATATAGTGGGAACTTCAAAGAAGAGATAGGAAACATTAAAACAGAGATAGAAAACATAAAAAAGGAACCAGTCAGAAATGAAGAACACAATAACTGAAATGTTACATTACAAGAAATGAACAGTAGAGTAGATGAAGCAAAGAATCAGATCAGCAATATGGAGCATAATGAAGCAAAAACACCCAATTAGAACAGTAAAAAGAAATTTTCTTTGTGCTTTTGAAAAAATTATTTATATTTTTTAGACAGAGAAGGGAAGGAGAAAAAAAGGAAACATCAATGCGTGGTTGCCTCTTGCATGCCCCCAACAGGGGACCTGGCCTACAACCCAGGCATGTGCCCTGACTGGGAATCATACCAGTGACCATTTGGTTCACAGGCCAGTGCTCAATCCACTGAGCCACACCAGACAGGGCAGAAAAAAAGAATTTTTTAAAAATGAGGATAGTGTACAGACCCTCTGGGACAACTTCAAGCATACCAAATTCACATCATGGATGTGCCATAAAGAGAAGAGAGAGAGCAAGAAATTGGAAACCTATTTTAAAAAATAATGACATTAATCTCCTCACTGGGTGAAGGAAATAGACATACAAGTCCAGGAAGTACAGAGAGTCCCAAAATATATGAAATGAAAGAGATCCACATCCAGACACATCATAACTAAAATGCAAAAGATCAAAGACAAAGAGAATCTTATGAGAAGCAAGAGAAAATTAGTTATCTACAAGGGAGCTCCCATAAGTCTGTCAGGTGATTTCCAAACAGAAATTATGCAGGCCAGAAATGATTGGTGTGAATCACTCAAAGTGATGAAAAGCAAGGATTTACAACCAAGAATAGTCTACCCAGCAAGTTATCATTTAGAACTGAAGGACAGATAAAGAGCTTCCTAGCAAAAAAAAAAAGCTAAATGAGTTCATTATCATCACACCAATATTATATGAAATGTTGAAGGGTATCTTTAAGAAGAAAGATACAGAGAGCATTTTGATGGTTGCCAGATTGGAGGGCAGTTGAGGGGATGGGTCAAAAAGGTGAAGGGATTAAGAAGTATAAACTGGTTGTTAAGGAGTAGTCATGGGGATGTACAGTATAACATAGGGAATATAGTGACTAATGTTCTAATAACTATGTATGTTTTCAAATGGGTGTGAGATTTATCAGGATCATTACTTAGTAATTATGTAACATCTGATCACTGGGGTGTTTACCTGAAACTAATATAATAATGTATGTCAACTATAATTGAAAAAAATTTAAATGATGTAAAATAAAAAATGTATATAAACAGGATGTTCACTTGCTTGTAGTCATCACTCTGCAAGTAGTCAGGCAACAGATGTTTTTCAGAGATATTATTCAGTAGATAATAGTGAAGTCATACTTTCTTGGGTAAAATTCTACTCTCAGATCTACAAAGTGAAAGTCACTTAGAATCTTTTCTGCTTGCTACTATAAAAATGCATATTTAGAGTTCAGGACCCAGAGCAATGGTGTTTTAGAAATCAGAAGTACTTTATAAATAAATAAAAAATCGGACTTCCGCCAAAATGGAGGCATAGGTGGAAATACTGTGCCTTCTCCCACAACCAAGTTTTGAATACAACAAAGGATTGGAGAACAAAGACACAGCCAAAGAACAGAAAATTATACGGAAGTCTGACAACAACGAACTGTTCAAATGGGACGGTAAGAGGGGTGGAGCCAGCAGTGGAGCAGGGTCGGGCAGGAAAGATCCCCCGACCTAGGCGTGCAGGTTGCTTGGAACCAGTCGGGGTGCGGGGCAGACTGACCGTGGTAGCACATTCACGCACAGTGAGACGGACCACACAGGCCCCAGAGGGCGAACCCAGAGGCAGAGGGCTCACTGAGGTCGCACATTCTCATGCAGTGGGACGAAATGCTCAGGCCCCGGTGATGGTGGCAGCAACGGGAGATGGCAGACAGGACGCCATTGCTCCTCTTTAACCCCACCCCCACATACAGCCTCACAACCCAGTGACTGAGTTGCCCTGCTCTGGTGAACACCTAGGGGTCTGATCCTGCTTCGTAACAGGCAGGAACAGCCCAAAAGATGGTGCAAGAAGAACTCAAAGTCCCAGAGCCGATAACTATAAGCCACCAAGAGATTGCCAGCCTCTCAGATGCACAGTTCAAGACACTGTTTATCAGGATGCTCACAGAACTGGTTGATTATAGTCACAAATTAGAGGAACATATGAAGGCTAAACTAATTGAAATGTAGGGAGATGCACAGGAAACCAATAGTGATGGAAAGGAAACTGGGACTCAAATCAATGGAATGGACCAGAAGGAAAAACAAAACATCCAACCAGAAAGGAATGAAGAAGTGAGAATTCAAAATAATGAGGAGAGGCTTAGGAACCTCCAGGACATCTTTAAACGTTCCAACATCCGGATTATAGGGGTACCAGAAGGGGGAAAGAAACAGCCACAAGTGGAACACTTATTTGAACAAATAATAAAGGAGAACTTCCCCAGTCTGGCAAAGGAAATAGACTTCCAGGAAATCCAGGAAGCTCAGAGAGTCCCAAAGAAGTTGGACCCAAGAAGGAACACACCAAGGCACATCATCATTACATTAGCCAAGACTAAAATGAAGGAGAGAATCCTAGAAGCAGCAAGGGATAAGGGGACAGTCACCTACAAAGGAGTACCCATCAGACTGTCAGCGGATTTCTCAAAAGAGACCTTACAGGCAAGAAGGGGCTGGAAAGAAGTATTCCAAGTCATGAAATCCAAAGACCTACAGCCAAGATTGCTTTATCCAGCAAAGCTTTCATTTAGAATGGAAGGACAGATAAAGTGCTTCTCAGATAAGGTCAAGTTCAAGGAGTTCATCATCACCAAGCCCTTATTATATGAAATGTTAAAGGGACTTATCTAAGAAAAAGAAGATGAAAAATATGAACAGTGAAAGGACAGCAAACTCACAATTATTAACAACCACACCTAAAACAAAAGCAAACCAAGAGGACAGCTAGATCAGGAGTGGAACCATAGAAATGAAGAACACATGGAGGGTTAGCAACAGGGGAGTGGGAGGAGGAGAAGGGGGGAGAAGGTACAGAAAATAGCATAGACAGTAGGTAGAAAATAGATGGGGGGAGGGCAAGAATAGTAGGGGAAATATAGAATCTAAAGAACTTGAGACACGTGGTTATAAACTAAGGGGGGGAGAATAGTGGGGGAGGGAGTGTGCGGGTGGAGGGGAATGAAGGGGGGGAATAGAACAACTGTAATGGTATAATCAATAAAATATAAAAAAAATAAAAAATCTTTAAAAAATAAAAATTATATTAAAAAATGGATATTTAAAAAACAAAAAACTAACCTTTTCCTTATATAAGTTTATGTCCCAAAGGAGTGTAATAGAGATTCAATTAGTATGTACCCCAAGTGAAATTTGCAGATAAGGAACTGAAAACATCTGTTCTGCAGATATATATAATATCTATATCTATAATATCAAATACCTATAATACAGAAGACCAAACAAGAAGTAACAGTTTTGCAACAGAGAAGAAAGAACAACATACACAGTTGCATTTCACTGAAGAATGCTATTTCATGTCATAGGTCTTGGGAATGATTTCATGGATATGCGACCAAAAGTACAGTCAACAAAAAACCACAATAGTAAGACTGCATCATACTAAAAAGCTTCTGCAAAACAAAGGATATAACCAACCGTACATATTGGGAAAAATATTTGCACATCATGTATCTGATGAGGGGTTAACCTCCAATATATATAAGCCTCATCCAACTCAATATAAAATAATTCCTCAATTTTAAAAAAAGGGCTAAATCCCTGGCTGGTGTAGCTCAATGGATTGAGCACAGGCCTGCGGAACACACGATAGCAGTTCGATTCCCAGTCAGGGCACATGCCTGGGTTGCAGGCTAGTTCCCAGCAGGGGACTCACGAGAGGCAACCATACATTGATATTTCTCTCCTTCTCTCCTTCTCTTCCTCTCTAAAGATAAATAAATAAAATATTTTTAAAAAGGGCTAAAAACTTGAATAAACATTTCTCCAAATAAGACATGCAAAAACCAACAGTTATGTGAAAAAATATTAATTGCCACTAATTATTAGAAACTTTTAAACCAAAACCACAATGAGGTTATCACCTTATACTTATTGGAATGGTCATTATAAAAAACAAAATAAATATATAAAAATAGCTCTGGCTGGTGTGGCTCAGTGGATTGAGTGCCAGCCTGCAAACCAAAAGGTCTCCAATTCGATTGCCAGTCTAGAGCACATGCCAGGGTTGTGGCCAGGTCCCCAGTAGGGAGTGCACAAGAGGCAACTACACATTGATGTTTCTCTCCCTCTCTTTCTCCCTCCCTTCCCCTCTCTCAAAATAAATAAATTCATTTAAAAATTTATAAAAAGGAAATAAAATAAATATAAAATAATATATGGTGGCAAAGATGTGGAGAAATTGGAACCCATGCCATTGTTAGTAGGAATGCAGACTGGTGCAGCCACTATGGAAAACAGTATAGAGATTCTTCAAAAAATTAAAAATGGAACTACCATATCATTTAGCAATTCTACTTCTGGGTATATATCCAAAAGAATTGGAATCAGGGCCTTGAAGAGATATTAGCACTCTCATGTTCATTGCAGCACTATTCACAATAGAGAAACAACCTAAATATTCATTGTCACATGAATGGATAAAGAAAGTGTAGTATATACATACACTATTATACTATTAAAGAGAAGGAAATTCTGCAATATGCCACACATGGATAAACTTTGACAACATTATGTTAAGAGAAACAAGCCAGACATACACACAAAAAAATAGTACTGCATGATTCCACTTATATGAGGTATCTAAAATAGTAAAGTTAATAATATCAAAGACTGGAATGGTGGTCACCAGAGGAAGAAGGAGAGGGAAATGGGAAATTAAGATGAATAAACTCTAGAGATCTCGTGTATGACATTGTACCTACCATCAAAAATAATGGATTATGCACTTGATATTTATTAAGAGGGTTAACATCATGTTAAGTGTTCTTACCATAATATAATATAATTTTTAAAAGATTGAGGCTGTCATGTTGAGTAGATTATGCATTTAATACAACAAAACAACTCTAAAAGAGAATTCATAAGGGTGCATGCATGCATGCATAATCACATATTTGATTTTTATATTTTTACGAATAACAGTAATATTCATTGAAGAAAATTGGAAACTAATTCTAACACAAGCATTCTAAATTGATGGTTATTAACTTTTTACTGCAATTTCTTCTATACTATTGGCTATATATGTCTGATATTTCACATGTATTTTATAATATTTCTTCATTGCCATTTATTTTCAGAACATATTTAATTACATACCATATCTCATTTAATTATCCCTACACTGTAGGATATTATGATTTGGCCAAGTTACTTTTATTTTATGTATCTTTCAGTTTGATAGGTTGAAACAACCTCTCAGTGATTTATATTTTATTTATTTGACTTTGAGAGTGAACATGCTTCCAGATATTTGTTGACTACTTCTATTTCTTTCTTTGCTGCTTTCTCGAGAATACTCTTCATCTCTTTTATTAAGGTTAGTATCTTCTCTCTTTTAAAAAACATGTAAGCAAAACTGAAAGCAAACTACTGAGGAAATATATTTATAACATATTCGACAGATAAAATACTATGATCTTCTCATGACAGAAATGGGAGTTTGTTTGTAGTGATCTTGAGTAACAAATTTCACCTTTACAAACTCAGCTTCAGGAGTTAAATGATAATAGGAATACACTTGAAACTAAAAAAAGCAAGGAGAGTCATTGTGTTCAGGTCCTGTAGGCAGATGATATCAGCTACTGAAGTCAGATTGATGCACAAAAACTGATTATTTTACCCCATTAATGATTCAGCCTTCTGGCCTTTCATATTTATATTAACAGTTTAATGTCTCTAAGCCATCCAGAAAAGTCTTATGAATCAGAATGTGATCTTTTAGCAGTGACTCATCTTAGCAATTTATGTCTGACGTTACAAGACTAATGCTTTGAAAAATAATGAAAAAAATCCCCATTTGGTATGTGTATAAAAATCTATAAATGGTATAAAATTTTAAAACTACCGTTATTACTACTAGTAACAATTATATTCCATATAAACACCTAATTTGTTCATTTATCTTCATTAATCCTCACAGCAATCTGGAGAGCTATAAAGGGAAGGTATTTTATACTCTTTCTATAAATAAATTGAGGTCCAAAGACACTGAATAAAAACCAAGATCATAGCATTAATAAAGAACATAGATGTTAAAATCTTATCCCTCTGATTTCAAATCCTTTTCACCTTTTCCTTAACACAACTGTCCTAATTTTTATGTCCCACCCATTAAGTCATTGTCAGAGATTTTGGCCCATAGATAATATTAAAGTATGGTTTTGTGTTTATAATCAATCTATTAGAGATCCAAAATGGCACAAGTTTAAGTGGAAGCTACACTAACCTCCTCCCAGGACCAATCTGGAATTAGAACTAAATCGTAGAGAAATCATCCAGAATAATCAATTGAACATTAGCTGAAGAGAAGACTTATAACCAAGGACAGACAAAAGAAACCACTTCACCACAACAAGATGGGTAGGAAGGGCAGAGGAGGCATGAGAGGGCTGGCTGGGCTCCAACAGGCAGTGGCTCAAGATCTGGAGAGATATTTCAGTGGCCAGGGGTTTTCCCTGAACAGAGTGGGGTCTAAACTCCAAGTTGGGCTTCGCAGCCTAGAGCACCAGAGCCAGAAAGGAACCCAGATAACATCCATCTGTAAAAATCAGCAAGATTTCTGTCTGCCAGGAATCCACCCAGGAATCAGCCAGGGAGAGATGGCTAGAAATTCAGAGAGCCTCTTAAAGGGCCAACATACAAAATTTTGTTTGAAGCCACTTACCCCAGGCTCTGGCAGAGCTCCCTCTAGTGTCTCTCTACACTAGAGACATTTGAGGAGAGTTTTAGTTTGATAGCTCTGGGGAGAGAAATGAAGGAGCAGCCACCAGGATTCTTGTGCTGAGCCATTCCCCATACAGCAAAAGCCATCTTTCTCAGGCAGAGCATTCCTCTGCAAATAGCATCAGCCTAAGGGGAAGCAATATCCCCACCCCCAGGAATTTCTCTGCCCAACCCTGTGGTGTTTAAACCAAGCTGCTGATTACAGCTAAGGCCATGTCACTGATTAGTTTAACAACTAAGGTGGAAAAATTACAAAGAAGCAGCCAAAGTAGGAAGACAAAGAAACAACCTCATATGAAAGAAAAAGAGAATTCTCCAGAAGGACTAGAGGAAATGGAGGCAAGCAAATTATTATATAGATAGTTTAGAGTAATGATCATAAGGATACTCAACAGCATAAAAAAAAGACATAGAAAACATTAAAAAGGGCCAGTAAGCAATAAAGAATGCAATATCTGATATAAACAATACACTGGGAGGAATAGAAAGTAGGGTAGGTGAAGTAAATGATATAATTAGTGATTTGCAAGACAGTGTAGAAAGAGTCTCCCAGAGAGAGCAATAAAAACAAAAAAAGAATTTTAGAAAATGAGGAGAGCTTAACAAACATTTTGGACAACATAAAGCACAACAACATCTACACCACAGGAATACCAGAAGAAGAGAGTGAGCAAAGGATCAAGAACCTGTTTCAACAAATAATGACTGTAGACTTTCCTAATCTGGTGAGGTAAAAAGATACACAAGTCCAGGAAGCTCAGAGAGCCCCAAACAGTTTGGACCCATAGAAGCCTACACCAAGACACATCATAATTAAAATGACAAGGCCTAAAGACAAGGAGAAAATCCTTAAAGCTTCAACAGAATATCAGATAGTTACCTACAAGGGAGCACCAATTTGACTAGGGCTAATCTTTAAAATTGGAGGAGAAATAAGAAGCTTCCCAGACAAGAAAAAGCTAAAGGAGTTTGTTAACACCAAAACAGTAGTACAGCAAATGTTAAAGGGCTTTCCAGAAGAAGAAGGAGGAGGAGGAGGAAGGGGAGGAGAGAAGGGGGAGGGGGAGGGAGGGGAAAGATAGAGAAAGAAAAAAAGCAAAGGAAAATAGTCTAAATATGTATTTATCAATGGCACTAAATATGTATCTATCAATAATCACCTTAAATGTGATTTAAATGCTCCAACCAAAAGACATAGTGTAGCTGAAAGGATAAGAAAACAAGACCCATATATATACTTCCTCCAAGAGCCACATCTCAGATCAAAGGATACACACAGCCTAGAAATAAAGGGATGGAAAAAGATATTTCATGCAAATGGAAGGGAAACAAACTGGGGTAGCAGTACTTTTACCCGACAAAACAGACTTTAAACAAAGGCTATAGTAAGATACAAAGGACACAACAAAATGATAAAGGGAACAATCCAACAAGAGGATATAACCCTAGTAAACATTATTGCACCCAATATAGGAGCACCCAAGTATGTGAAGCCAATCTTAAGGGACAAAAAGGGAGATATCAACAGAAACAGTCATTGTTGGGGACTTTAACACCCCATCAACTTCAGTGGATAGATCTTTCAGGCAGAAAAATCAACAAGAGACAGTGGCTTTTAATGACACACTAGATTGATTGGATTGCATCGATATCTCCAGAGCATTTCACCTTACAACAGCAGAATATACACACTTTTCAAGTGTACAAGGAATATTTTTTAAGATAGGCCACATGTTAGGACAAAAAACAAGTCTCAATAAATTAAAAAAGACTGAAATCATAAGCATCTTCTTTGACCACAATGCTATGAAACTAGAAATCTATCACCACACTGAAAAACATGCAAAGACATGGAAACTAAATAATATGTTATTAAACAATGAATGGGTCAGCAATGAGATCAAGGAAGAAATCAAAAGATAGCTTGAAAGAAATGAAAATGAGGACATAACAATCCAGAATCTGTTGGACACTGGGAAAGCAATCCTAAGAGGGAAATTCATAGCATTACAGCTCTATCTCAAAAAGCAAGAAAAACCTGGCTGGTGTAGCTCAGTAGACTGAGTGCAGGCCTGTGAACCAAAGGGTCACTTGTTCAATTACCAGTCAGAGCACATGACGGGGTTAGGTTTCCTACAGAGGGTGTGTGAGAGGCAACCACACATTGATGTTCCTTTCCTTCTTTCTCCTTCCCTTTTCCTCTCTCTAAAAATAAGTAAATAAAATCTACAAACAAAAAAGAAGCTCAAAAACACAATCTAACTTCACACTTACAGGAACTTGAAAAAAAAAAGCCTAAAGTGAGTAGAAGCAAGGAAATAATAAAGATCAGAGGAGAAATAAATAAAATGGAGTCTAAAAAAATACAAAATTAATTAATCTAAGAACTGGCTATTTGAAAACATAAACAAGATTGACAAACTTTTAACTAGATGCATCAAGAAAAAGAGAAAGACCCAAATAAATAAAATTAGAAATGAAAGAAGAAAAATAACACCAAATAAATACAAAGGATTATAATAAAGTATTATGAACAATTATATGCCAAGAAATTGCACAATCTGAATGAAGTGGATAAATTGATAGAAACATACAATATTCTAAAACTAAAACAGAAGGAATCAGAGGATGTGAATAAACAGATTACACCTAATGAAATTGAAGCAGTACTTAGAAAACTCTCAAAAACAAAAGCCCTGGACCTGATGGCTTCACAGGTAAATTTTATAAAATATTCTGATAAAATATTTGATAAAATACATCTCTCTATCTCAAAGTGTTTTTAAAAATTCAAGAGAATGGAAGACTCCCAAACTCATTTAATGTAGCCAGCATTATCCCAATTCCAAAATCAGACAAAGACACTACAAAAAAAGAAAATCATAGGCCAATATCTCTGATGAACATAGACAGTAAAATTCTCAATGAAATATTATCAGAATAAATATAGCACTGCTTGAAAGAGATCACACACCATGATCAAATGATATTTATTCCAAGAGTGCAAGTTTGGTACAACATTCACAAATCAATAAATGTGACTCACCACATGAACAAAATGAAGTATAAAAACCACCTACTTATATCAATAGATGCAGAAAAAGGATTTGATAAAATCCAGCATCCATTTATGACAAACACTCTCAGCAATGTGAGAATAGAGAGAACATACCCAATAAAAGGGGAACAGATAAAGGCCATATATGACAAACCCACTGCCTGCATCATACTCAATGGGAAAAAACTACACTTCATCTATGGATAACTAAGGGTGGAGGAGATAAGAGGATAGAGAGGTTGAGAAAAAAGGAAAAGTGACTGAGGGACATGGACAACAGTGTGGTGATTGCTTGGTGAAGAGGGGTATAGGGGATTAAATGGTAATGGGAAAAATACAATAAAGAGTGAATAAAATAAATAAATAAATAAAATCTGTTAAAGCCATTACAATTTATTAATACATAGAACAAAATAATTTAAAAATTTCTTAAGAAAACTTATAGGATAGGACAATCCCTTCAAAGAAAGTGTGAAAAGTATAGGTCTGTGAGTTAGTCTGATAATATATTTTGCACTCCAACTCACCCATGATACTGTTCATATATTTCCCAATGCCTGGAATGAATGATCACATTCCTTATACCCTCATTCATTCTCTCTCTCTCTCTTCCTTTCTCCTCTTCATCTTACCCTATTTCCCTGTCTCTCTCCCTCTACTACTCATTCTCCAAGACCCACTTCATATGCCATTGTCTTTTTCTATCACCTTCCATGAACTAAATATGAAAATTCCTGTCTCTGAACACATATAGCATTTAGTAAAACTATCTTTTACTTTAGACATGTATTAATTGTTTTATTCCCTTATCTGACTATTAAAGGCCTAATGATTGTGCCTGGAATATACAAGTGCTCAATATCATTTAGGAAAATAATGTACAGACATACATCTAAGGAGGCATTGGTATAGCTTATTGAAATAGGTATATAAGCCCCTAAAATGGGTTAAATCCATAGCCTTGGAACTGTCTGTAAGTATCAAAATATCCTCCATTCCTAATTTTGGTATGTAGCTGAGAACAATCCATAGTCTTCAGTAATCTGCAGTGGAGCACTTCAGAATCTGATTATATTCCCAGAGTGCATTCAACTTTGACTTAATAATTTCATTTATTATTATTTCTCTAAATTCAGTGATGGCAATGTTTGTTATTTCTTCTTTTAATCAGAACCTTCTGCCTTTCTGAATATGATGAATGGCATAAGTTAGCAGCAACACAAGCATGAAACACATGTGTCCAAATTATATTTAGGACAAAGTTCACAATCTGCTCTAGGATTTACTGTAGAATACCCTGCTGGTTTTCTGGCTTTCCTAATATAAATCTTCCACACTGAAAATTTCTAATCTGTACACACAGTGCATAGTGCTGGAGTTGTAAATAACTACTAAAAAGTCAAATGTGATGTGACTTGATCCCCTAAATAAAAAATTATATAAAAAGACAAGATCCTATACATCTATAAAAATAAGTTGTGTTATATTAGAAGTTTCTGAGCCTTTCTATGCAGAAAAATATCTTGGGAAACTTACAAAAATATAGTTTTTTTTTATTTCAACCCAAGTTGTAGAGAATAAAAAAATCTCCAGGGGTCATTCTAATGAATAGAATCTAAGAAGAACCATGTTGAGAAAGAATAGACTAGATGAGCTCTAGAGTCTCAGGCATCACTAGAATTTTATAATTTCTGAATATATGTTAAGTCAAAATAAGAATAGAAAAATGCTTTTATAACCATCTAGAATTGTTAAAAGCAAAAAAAACCATTCAACTGAGCATTATGAGGTCTGGAATAACTCATGAATTTCTAGGATTCTTTGTAAGCTTGAACACATTCTTCCCTTCTATGCCTTCAGTGTTCTCATCTGTAAAATAAAATAATTGTTTTACGCTATAATATAATCTGTGGGGCCTTGAAAATTGTATTTGTAGAAATTCAAACAAGACAAATGAGCATGTATTCAATAGAAACACTTGTGTCACCAGGGAAATGCTGCCAACTGCACCAGAGTAATACATTCATTACCATGATGCCAAAGGTCTGGGATATAGCACTCAACCCTATCAACCCAGAGGTCTGAATTGTCAGCAAATCTAGAGTGGATATGTGACTTACAAGGTAGATTCACTGGCTCATAAGACTGATCAAGCAGTCTATCAGATGCAGAGTTCAAAACACTGATTATTAGGATGCTCAGAGAACTCATTGGGTACTTCAGCATAAGTACCCAATGCTGGGTACTTTTTTATGCTGGGTACAAGAGCATAAAAAAAGATTCAGGCAGAATTAAGGTTACACTAAGTGAAATGAAGAAAAAATTACAGGAAATCAACAATGGAGTGGAAGAAGCCAAGTCATTCAAATCAATAATTTGAAACACAAGGAAGAAAACAATTCAATCAGAAAGGCAAGAAGAAAAATGAATTTAAAAAAGGATATAGTAAGGAGCCTCTGGGACAATTTCAAACATATCAACATTCAAATCATAGGAATGCTGGAAGGAGAAAAGAGAGAGAAAGAATTTGAATATTTATTTGAAAAAATAATGAAAGAAAACTTCCCTGATTTGATGACAGAAATAGACATACAAGTCAAGGAAGCACAGAGAGTCCCAAACCAGATGGATGCAGAGGACCATGTCAAGATACATGATAATTAAAATGTCAAAGGTTAAAAATAAAGAGAGAATCTTAAAGGCAGCAAGAGAAAAGCAGATAGTTACCTACAGGGGAGTTCTTATAGACTGTCAGCTGATTTCTCAGAAGAAATGTTGCAGGCTAGAAGAGACTGGAAAGAAGTACTCAAAGTGATGAAAAGCTAGGACCTACCACCTGGTCTACTCTACTTAAGAAAGCTTTCATTTAGAACTGAAGGACAGATAAAGTGTCTCCCAGACAAGGTAAAGCTAAAGGTATTCTTCATCACCAAGCCATTATTCTGTGAAATGTTAAAGGGACTTATTTAAGAAAAAGAAGATAAAAACTATGATATTAATAAACTCACAACTATAAACAAATATAAAAAGTAAAATGAGTAAACAAGCAGAACAGAAACAGAATCATAGATATGGAGATCATTTGGAGGGTTACCAGTTGGGACAGAGTAGAGGGAGAATGGGGGAAAAGGTGCAGGAATTAAGAGATACAAATTGGTAGGTACAGAATAGGCAGGTAGATGTTTAGAACACTACAGGAAGTGGAGTAGCCAAAGAACTTATATACATGACTCATGGACATGAACTAAGGGGAGGATTTCCAGAAGGAAAGGTAGGTACCATGTGGAAAGAGGCAAAGGGAGAAAATTGGAACAACCATAATAGCATAATAAATAAAATATATTTTAAAAAGACTGATCAGAAAGACAAATGATTTATTTTCAGTGAGAAATGTGAATGTGATAGTAACTACACACTGTGATTATCTTTTCCCTATAGCCCATATAACAAGACATGTAACATAAAAAGTCACCTATAATGAGAAAAGCAGGAACTTTATTATAATGAAAAATATAACAAAAAGAAATAGAACAAAGGACTTAAATACATGTTTCTCCAAAGAGAACATAAAGACAGCCAATAGACATATGAAAAAAATGCTCATTACTAATCATCAGAGAGCTATGAATTAAAATCACAATGTCTTTTTGAAATATTAATGCCTAATAATCTAAATCTCTCCTTAATCTTTCCAAAGTCTTGGTAGTTTTTGACCCTTTACAATTTTATGTGCATATAGTTTAGGATTAACTTGTCAAATTTTATTTAAACAGAGTTCCATTAGGATTGTTTTCTCCATTGCTTTCTATGCTCAGGTAAATTTGAAGACAAAATATATTTTTGTGATACCAAGTATTCTTATCCAAAATATAGGATACTTCTCTCAAAAAAAAGCCCACAATGAGATATCACCTCACACTTGTCAGAATGACTATCATCAATAAATCAACAAACAACAAGTGCTGGTGAGGATGTAGAGAAAAGGGAATCCTCGTGCAGTGTTTGCAGGAATGCAGACTGGTGCAACCAATGTGGAAAATGGTATGAAATTACCTCAAAAATTAAAAATAAAAACACCTTGTGACCCAGTGATCCAAGTTCTTGGGAATATATCTTTAAAAAAAACCAAAACATTAATTTGAAAGAACATATGCATGCCTATGTTCATTGCAGTAATTTTCACAATAGCCAAGATATCTAAATAGCCTAAGTGCCCATCAGTAGATAAAGGGGTTAAAAAAAGGCTGTGGTACACTTATAATGAGACACTACTTGGCCTTTAAAAAGAAGAAAGTCTTACCTTTTGCAACAGCATGGATGGATCTGGAGAGTATTATGCTAAGTGAGATAAGCCAATCAGAGAAAGACAAATAGCATATGATTTCAGTTATATGTGGAATCTAACAAACAAAATAAACTGACAAATAAAATAGAAACAGAGTCATGGTCACATGGAAGAGACTGACAGTTTTCAGAGTGGAGAGGGAGGAGAGCTAGATGAAAGAAGGAATTAAACAAAAATCCTCACATATATAATAATATACATATAAAATAAATCATATGTATATATATTTATACTACTACTCAGTCATTTATAACAACATGGAGGATTTCAAAGGTGTTATGCTAAATAAAATAATTCAGACAAAAAAGGAAAAAGTTACATGATTTCACTCATATTTGGAATATAAAATTAAAAAGTAATAAACAAACCAAACAAAGGAAAAACAAATTCATTGACACAGAAAAAAGAATGGTTGTTACCAGACGGTAAGGGGGGTGTGGGAGGGGGGATTGGATAAAGGGGGTCAAATGTGTGATAATAGAAGAAAATTAGACTTTTGGTGGTGAACATGCAATATAGTATACAGGTAAATTTATTTCATGTCACCTTAATAAATATACTTTTAAACAAACTCTTTCTTTTGCTCTCAAATGACAACTAGAACCCGATAAAGTATAAAAAGGATCTAATTACTGCTCATCCTAAGAGAGCTGCAAATAACTGAAGTCAGACATCAACTTCCTTATCTTACTAAAGATCCACTGTTATGCCCTAGATAAGTAACTACATTTTTGCCTCCCACTTCCACTTGGTCATCTCTAACAGAAGACCGGAGAGGGTAAGGAGAAAGAGTCAACAATACCATTAGCCTTGTGAGGAATATAGAGCTCTTGGTTAGAGAGTTTGCCCTTTTCTCCTTATGGGTTGAGAAGGGCAGCTACTTTCTCTTTTCCTGGTACACGAGTGAGAGGAGGCTGCAAGAAAGTCAATTATTAAGATTGTAATTTTGTATTCAAAGGGAAGACTGATACCTCTCTCCCCAATCAAAGTTTACTAAGTGATTTGGAGGTTAGTTTTAAGTCACTTAGTATACTATTGTCAGAAGTGAAATTTTTTCTCTAATATCTATATTGTTTTAACTACATTTCATTTTTTAGGAGAGCAAATTCCTTACCACTTATTATTTTAAAATCTCATGCCTAATCTCATATGACTATTTTTCCACATGAAATTTAGGAATATTTTGTAAAATTATAAAATGGAATTACATTGCATTTATTGATCTATTTAGACAGAGATGACATTGTTTTGCCCAAATTTTATTAGAATATTTGAAATAATGATAACTTTGATATAATTTCATATCAGTTATTTATCTCTTCTTATGGTATTTTAATTACAAATATGTCTAATTTTTCATACTCTGCATTGAAGCTAATGAATAATCTTTTTAAAAAAACATATGATGCATATATTTCTCTATGCCTTATTTTATGTTTTCTTAAATCAAGAACTAATGTTGAATTCTATTCATGTCCTTCTGTACATTTTTATTTTCCTTCGACTAATGCTTATTTTATGTGTACTAAGTGCCAGATAGTTGTGTATTTAGCTATTACAATGAACAATAGAGTGGGACACAATTTTCAAGCTCTAATGTAGCTTTATATCCTATATCACTCAGGGACCTAGCATGAAATAGATAGCATACTCAAAGGTAGTATTTCAAGAGATTATGAAAAACAATGATACAAACATATGGGCACAGTCAAGGAAAAAAACAATTATGGAAAAAAATAAGTGGGTCAACAAGATAATAAAGTCATAATTTTTCTTAGTCCTAAAAGGACAAGGGGAGACAATGCTCTCTAGAACCCAGAATAAAATTTCTGATTTGGAAAGTTTTGAATGCAGGAACTATTAACTTAACTAGAGAAATGCAGCCCTGGCTGGTATGGCTGAGTGTATTGAGAGCCGTACTGGGAACCAAAAGGTCACTGGTTCAATTCCCAGTCAGGGCATATGCCTGGGTTGCAGGCCAAGTCCCCAGTAGGGGGTGTGGGAAGGGCAACCACACATTGGTGTTTCTCTTCCTCCCTTCCCCTCTCTAAAAATAAATCAATAAAATATTTTCTTAAAAATGTAGAAAATGCAACCTGGAGGGACACGGTGGAATTAATACTCTCACTCTCTCCTTCCACCATCAGATATCTTACCAGTATCTTACTTAAGTTAAATCTGGCTGGAAACCAAAAGGCAAGGCATTCTAACCATCTCCATCTTATTTTGGAACACAGAATAAGATAGAAAAGTGGAGAGAGGCTATATAGAGGAAGAGATGTTGAATAACTACATACAATGTATGGAAAGTGACAAAGTTACATGACTATTATATATAGTGTTAGGTGCCATGACAGAGGAAATGTGTATTACACAGAAACTTTTAAAAGAGGCATGTCTGATTTGCTGCTCTGTAGCATCTCTTGGATGCTGTTCACATCTTTTCTGGCCTAGTTAGAACCATCTCTACATCTGTACTCATATTCAGTATTTTAAAAAACATTTTATTATGAAAAATTTCAAAGGTACACAAAAGGAAGCAGAACAATATAATTAAGTACTAAGTACCCATTACAGACTTTCGATAATCATCACTACTTTTGAGTCTTGATTCTTTGCTTCCCCACTACTCTTTCTTGTGTTATTTTTGAAAGAGATTTAAAAGAAATCCCAGTATCATGTTATATTACTGGAAAATATTTAAACATATATCCGTAGTTGATAAGCATAGGTTTTGCCTAAAGGATGTAATTATCACACCTAAGAACATTGACAAAATGACAGTTAATATCATTTGATATTAAGTAAATTTCTTAATATCATCTAATATCATTTATACTCAGATTTCCTTGATTCTATCAAATATATTTTTCATGGTAGGTTTGTTTTATTCAGGGCTCAAACAAGATGTAGCTACTTTACATATGTTTTCTTCTATAATCTCCCTTCCCCTCTCCTCTGTTGAAAACTTTTACCATGCAGTTGATTGAGGGAAAAACTGGTTCATTTTTCCTGTAGAACATTCCACATTCTGTATTTGGCAGATTGCTTCCTCATGATGTCATTGAATGTGTTCCTCTATCCTTGATAATTCCCATAAACTTGTAGGTAAATCTAGGTTTAAATATACTTTGCTTAAATTTTTGGCAAGAATATTTAGTAAGCAGTGTTATTTACTTCCCATTGCATCATATCTGAAGGCATATGATGTTTGATTGTTCTACTTTCAGAATTGTAAGCTATCATTGTAGGTTTAGGTGATGTTGCCTGATTTTTTCATAATAAAGCTTTTCAACATTTTACCTAATGATTTTATCATTCATTGATTTTTGTCACTGTAATATGTTATTTTTAGGGGTTAAAAATGAATACTTTTCTCATTCTATATTCCTTTTGAATTTATCAGTGGCAAAGTTTTCTATATAAAAAGAAACATGCTCCCTCATTAATTATTTGGTTATTCTGAAATATAGTTGATCCAGAAAGGGAGGATAAATACTTTTTTTTGCTTATTATTCATCAGTTTTCAGAACAATGAGTTACTGCCTTAGCAACTTATAGTGGTATCTAATGAATTTGTTATAATTATAAATTTATTGTATTTTTATATTTTGATGTTTTTGTTATCACCTTCATTATTACTCAAATTGTGCAGCTTTTTGGCCTGTGATGGTTCCCTCAAGTTTTCATTCTCCTTCCTTCCTTCCTTCCTTCCTTCCTTCCTTCCTTCCTTCCTTCCTTCCTTCCTTCTTTTCTTTGAATTCATTGGGGTGACATTGTTTCACAAAACCATATAGTTTTGAGTGTACAACTCAACAAAAAATCATATGCACATTGCATCCTGTGTCCCTCGCCCAAAAATGTCTTTCCATTCTCATTTATCTGACCTTTACCCACCTCCACCTACCTCCATCCCCTTCCCTGCTACCTATCACCAAACATATGTGTATTAGTGCTGCCAAACAAATGAGGTGAATGTTTGAAGGGGCTTTTTGATAGAGTTTTACATTCATCCTCAAAAATTGAGGATGCACGTGAACATTAAAACTGGTGTCCTCTTTATTTTCCAGAAATTCCTGGTGAAAGGATTGGTAGAATAATAATTAATACCAGTCAGGCAAGAAAATACTGTAGGGAATAGGACAGAAAATGTGGGTAGACATAGAGTGCTATCATTGGAAAGGCCCTCAGCAATTCCCATGGCTGCAAGTGAAGGAACATGGAATGTAGAGATGAATCAGGAGAAGACACGGAGTGACTCAGACATACATCAATTCAAAAGATGCCCTACCTGGAGAGAGGGTTGGTGGGTATACTTTTTTTTTAAACATTTTTTTGATTTTTTTAAGATTTTATTTATTTATCTTTAGATGAAAAGGGAAGGGGAGAGGGAGAAATATCAATGTATGGTTGCCTCTCCTGTGTCCCCTGCTGGGAACTTGCCTGCAACCCAGGCATGTGCCCTGACTGGGAATCGAACCACGATCCTCTGGTTCGCAGGCCAGTGCTCAATCCACTGAGCTACACCAGCCACGGCTGGTGGGTATACTTTTGCCCATATCCTTTGACAGGGCTCAAAGATAGTCATAAATACCCCTCTCTAAGGAGATTCTACATGATCAAGGAGCTTAGGTATAAGGAACAGCCAAGGGAAACTATACTCATTAACTCTGGGAATATAACACTCGATTAGGCCACCTTTGCTGAAATCAGATGAAACCAGAGCAGGACCAAGAAGATTCTCATGAACCTACATATGACTTTTGGCCCACTGATCTGTGTCTGTACTTTTCATTCTAGAGGAGCCACACTCTGGAAACAGATAGAAAGGTAGTGTCCCTGAACCTTAATAAAGGTAGGGTAGAGGATGAGTTAAAATGGCAGACTATGTACCCACTCTGTACCTTTAAGTTTATATAATTTCACATTAAAACTATAACCTGCTCTGGACAAAGAGAAGATATTAAATTAGATTTGAATTGAGTTAGAGAAATTGTAAGCTCTACCAGGGTGAACATGACCAAAATATTGTGGAATCTACCTAAGACAGCACTTATAAATAGGAATTAAAATTTTTTAAAAAGTGATTGAAAAATGCATTTCATGATTATTCTCCATTGAGACTTCTTAATAAATGTTACATTGCTTATATTCAATGAAAACCTATCATTTGTTGCATACGCATGCACATGCTTGTACTAAATTCTTGGTTTCTATAAATAAATATTTATATATCTACTAATTAATGTAATCATTCATTGGTAAACAAAACATACACATAAATAGAAAGTAAGAAAAAGAATGACCATTTATCGTACACTTACTATGTAGTGCCAGGCACTTTGCTAAATGCTTACTTTATTCAACACAACCTTATGTGTGAGGTACTGCTTTTTAGCATTGAGAACAGGGACTCAGGCTGGTAATTTATTTAAGGACGTATACCTTGTATGTGGTAGAAGATGTGCATGAATTCAGATTTCTCTAACTCCAAAGCCCAGGTAGAAAACCACTGGGATGAGGAGGATATTTTTTCAGTTTTTAGAAACCTGCCTGGAAAGCACATGGCCACATCTGAGTTTACCTCACTGTCACTCCACTTTCCCTTGATAGAGAACCCAGGAAGAGAGGGGAGAAAAGAATTTGGATAATACTATAGAGAACTTCATCCAGATTGGTCAAGAGTTAAGAAAATTGTATTTTCTAACATGGGATGCATCTTTCTAGGGAAAAGAATCAGGGTCTGCACAACACAGTTCCTCTTTCCTTTAGATCAGGAGTTAGCCAACCACAGCTAATGTGCCACATTTTCCCACCACCTGTTTTCCTATGGCTTGTGAACTAGAAATATGATTTTTAATGGTTGAAAATTAAAAGATTAACAGCACTTTTATGACACATGAAAATTATAAGAAATTCAAATTTCATTTGCCATAAATAAAGTTTGCTTTGAACATAGTGATGCCAAGTCTTCAATATATTGTATATGGCTGTTTTTTAAAAAATTTTATTTATTTTAAATGTTGTTCAAGTACAGTTTTCTGTCTTTTACTCCCATCCTAGCTCATCCCTCAGTGCTCCCCACCTCCCTCCCATTTCCACCCCCCTTAGTTTTTGTCCATATATGGCTGCTTTTGTGCTACAAAAACATTTAGTAGCTGTGGAAAAGACCTTATAGCCCGCTAAGTGCACCTGGCCCTTTACAGAACAAGTTTGTCAACTCCTGCCTTAGATAGTACTTGATAATATTTACTTTAAAAGGATGGGGGTACTGTAGTAAAATACTTTCTTTACTACCCATAGTTTTTCCACATACGAGGTCTGTCTAGAAAAAGTCCAGCCATTGTTAATATAACAAGGATGGTTTGCACTGCATCAGTATAAGCTTGGCGACCAAGGAGAATGGACTGGAATGCACATGTGTGAACAATGATGACTTCACTGTACTAGTCAGTAGGGGCATAGATGTGTTTGAGTGAGCACATATACTGTGTGGGTGTCACATTCAAAATGACTGAGTAGAGCAATGAATCTGCATAAAATTTTTCAATAAGCTTGATTATTCCTTTGTAAAAACTATTTGGATGATTCAGAAGCTTGCAGCTATAGGCAACTGGTGATTGGCAGCTTTATCGGGACAACGGCTGCCCCTCTACAGCCCAGATTTGATGCCCTGTGATTTCTCGCTTTTTTAAAAAAAATATTTTAATTATTGTTCGAGTACAGTTTTCTGTCTTTTACTCCCATTCCAGCCCACCCCTCCCAGTTCTTCCTACCTCCCTCCCATTTCCACCCCCCTTAGTTATTGTCCATGTGCCCTTTATACTTGTTCCTGTAAACCCTTCCCCTTTTCCCCTGAACTTCCCTCCCTTCTTCCCTCTGGTCACTGACAGCCCATTCTCTTTTTCTTGCTTTTCCCAACACTAAAATCACCATGAAAGGGAAAAGGTTTCAGATCATTGATGAGATTCAGGAAAATACAGTGGGGCAGCTGATGCCAATTGGGAGAACTGTGTGAGGTCCCAAGGTGCCTAGTTTAGAGGTGACTGAGGAGTCATTGTCCTATGTACAATGTTTCTGGTATCTTGAATCTTCTTCAACAAATGCCTCTATTTTTCACATTATATGGCTGGTTACCTTCTGGACAGACTGTATATTTAGCATTGCAACAGTACAGAAAGTTCTACAGTTTTTGAAAACTTATTTTGCCATAGAAAACATTTCTGCTATTTTCCTGTCTCTTAAAAGATACTCATACTCCTGCCCTGGCTGGGTATTTCTTTTGGTTAAATAGAGCATCATCTTGATATTCCAAGGTTGCAGGTTCGATCCCTGGTTGGGGCATATACAAGAAGTAACCAATGAATGCATAAATAAGTAGAACAATAAATTGATGTCTCACTGAAATAGAGAACAGGCTGACAGTGACAAGAGGGGAGAGGGGAGGGAATTTCAGGGGAAATAAGGGAGGGATTTAGAGGAACCTATATAAAGGATACATGGACAACAACCGAGAAGGGTGGAAATGGGAGGGAGGGGGGAGCATGGGGGTAGATGGGATGGGAGTAATAGACAGAAAACTGTACTTGAAAAATAATTAAATAAAAATATTGGAAAAAAATAAATTGATGTCTCTATCTCCTTCTCTCTCTTTCTTTTTCTATCTAAAATCAATTAATAATAGTTAATATATTTATACTCCTTGGCTTCTCATAAAATAACATCTGGGGAACATTATCTTAAGAAATTTTGAATTAGCTAATCACTGACAACTTCTTATCCTTTGGGTCTTTATTTTTGTCTTATAAAGCCAATGCATATATTTTTCTACTGTTATAATATTACTTAAGATAATTAGCTCAAAGCTTATTTTGCACTGATTTTAGACAATATAAAATATTTAGACAATATTTTGCACTGATTTAGAAATATTAGACAAATTAGACAAATATGTATGACTTTTTAATGTAGAAAATAATAAATCAATATACCAAGTACAGCCACAACTGGTATAGCTCAGTTGGTTAGGTGTTATCTGCAAACACAAAGGACACAGGTTTACTTCCTGGTCAGTATACATGCCTAGGATGTAGAGTCGGTCTCAAGTCACAGTGCATACAGAAGTCAGCCAATTGATGTTTCTTTCTCACATTCATGTTCCTTTTCTTCTCCTTCTGTCTCCTTTCTCCTCCCTCTAAAATAAAAAATGAAAATTTATCATTTAAACAATTTTTTTAAATTCAATTACAGAATATTGACTGGTTATTAAAATTAGAGAACTTTGATCAGAAGATAGCATCATTATATATAGTTCACTAACCACAACTGGAGAACAGCAATAAAATACAAAATTATCATTTTAATATTTTATTGAATTATTGATTATAAAATTCAAAATCCGATGGGCCCAGCTTTTATTGTATCAAGATTGTTTATTTTAATGACCTGTGTATAAGATTAGCTCCATTCAAGCTTTGATAAAGAGAGTGATGAAGAATGTTAATTTTATTTTTGCATATGCCCTTAAGCAATGTTCATGAGGTAACTGAAAGAAATTAAATAAAAAATATGGAAATGTTATTTTAATAAAGCCAAATATCTGGCTTATGAAAATCTGTTGCTGAAATTAATTTAGCTACTGCTTCACTTCAGCAACCACTCTGGAAGAAAAGAACTCTGAGGTGTCTATCACACTCATCTCACAAAGGAGACAGAGAGAACAATCACACTGCAAGTCTTTTTTTTTTTAAGATTTTATTTATTTATGTATCTTTAGAGGGGAAGGAGAGAGGGAGGGAACATCAATGTATGGTTGCCTTTCCTGCGTCCCCTGCTGGGAGTTGGCCTGCAGGGAACTGGCCTGCAACCCAGGCATGTGCCCTGACAGGGAATTGAACTACGATCCTCTGGTTCACAGGCCTGTGCTCAATCCACTGAGCTACACCAGCCAGGGTGAGTCTTTCTAAATTGATGGTAAGATCTTGGTGGACAAATTTCATGTTTTATATAACCTTGTAACACCTTCAATGCCTAGCAGAGCACTAAACACTAGCCAAGTAATCAGTCACTGGGTATTTCAAAAAATTTACATTTCCTTCATATGCAAATTCATTATTAAATTACCATAATATATTAGCCTTAATAAAAAATGTTTGCTATAAAATTACAGAATCTGGATCCATAGAAATACAAGACAAATTAATTATACACAAACATATATTGTATAAATATTTTCCTGAAGACTGTTCTATTATTTTGTAAATAAAAGGCCAATTATTTTTCTGTGTATCTTACATTCAATATTTTTTATCTTATATGTATGTGTGTACATCTGTTTTCTTTTGTAAACAAAGATAAAATATAGTTAGGCAAAGATGACTGCTATATTTGGCTTAGTTGGAGGGCTTTTTTTCTTGTCACCATATTTTTACGAATTTGTATAGAACACTTTTCAAGGGTAACTCAATCTATAAACAGTATTTTATCTTATAGAAATGACAATACAGTTGAAACTGTTGTCTCATTTTCCAAATTCTTCCATATATTGTATTCTAAATCAACACAGATAAGAATCAGGAAACAAATAACTAAATACCACATTGATTGTGAAATTTGATTTGTATTAAATCTCTAAGCACTACTTTTTAGAGGTCTTAACAAGTAGATTAATGGAAATATTGCAACCACACTGTCCCTCTTCATAGTATTTTAGTAATTATTTGTATGAAGAGTGTCAGATATGTTTTATGCTGGATCTAGAACATTCTCTTTTTTTATTTTTTATTGTTGTTCAAGTACAGTTGTTTCCATTTGCCTCCACCACTTTCCCCCACCCCACCCACCTGCACCTCCCACCTTTAACACTACCCCCCGTTGTCTTTATCCATGGGTACTTTATACATGTTGCTTGATGACCCTTCCTCTTTTCCCCCCATTGTCCTCTGTCCCCACCCCCTGGACACTGTCAGTTTGCTCCTTATTTCCATGTCTCTGGTTCTATTTTGCTTGTTTGTTTGTTTTGTTGATTAGGTTCCACTTATAGGTGAGAGCATATGGTATTTGTCTTTCATTGCCTGACTTATTTCACTTAGCATAGTCCTTTCCAGTTCCATCCATGCTGTCATGAAGGGTAGGAGCTCCTTCTTTCTTTCTGCTGTGTAGTATTCCATTGTGTAATATGGAATACTCATTTTTTTTGATCCACTCATTTACTTATGGGCACTTAGGCTGTTTCCAGCACTGGAACATTTTCTTTTGAATCTATCTACACCAATGAAAAATTCTCATAGGGGAAAAGGGGATGGACTCACATGAACAAGTATAAAGGACACATGGACGATAACTGGGGTGGGGGGCGGAGATGGGGGGAGAGTGGGGAGCACTGGGGGGGAAGGGCTGGGAATATAAGACAGAAAATTGTACTTGAACAATATATCTAAATAAAAAAGTAAAAAAAATAAAAATTATTTTTAGTTTGAACTGGAAGCACTTACAGAAGTGGTGAGCAGTGTCTTAATGACAGAGAAATATTCACCTAAGAAAACTACTCATCAAAATGCTCTTTCAAAGTCAATGAAAGAGGTAGGTTTTTGTGAAGATTAAATTAAATAATACATGTTTTGGGCTTAAATATATTCATAGGTATTTAATACCTTTCATAGGTAGGTTTTTGTGAAGATTAAATTAGATAATACATGTTATGGGCTTAAATACATTCATGGCACATTGTAAGTAAATATCAGCAAAAATTAGTACTATTATTATTATCACCATTATTATGATTTACAGCTATAATATTGGGAGAAATGATTTAAAGCCAAATTATAGTGACTCTGAATGCCATGATATATCATTCGGTTTCTATTTTATACAATAAGGAGCTACTGGCAAGTTTGGAGAAGGAAGAAAAATTTTAAAAAGGCAGATGAAAGAGAAAGAAAATTATATTCTTTTGCTGAAGAAATGTTCAGCAGTAAAGTAAAATTATCTTAGAGTCTGTTCTTTAAGAGTCAACCAGTCTAAACGTGTCTCCAATGAGAAACTCAATTTAAATATTAATAGTACACATCTTAACTCTCTCTCAAGTCCCATTTCTTTGTTTGTCAGTTGCAATCTGTGTTGATACCAACTCATGCAACATGCCAGTGAAATTTTATTCCTTATGCATTCATGGTGGTTCTGTTGAGCTATGCAAATAAAAGTATAATGAGAGAAAAATTTTGATGATTGATGGTCAAATTCAAAATTGAGAATTTATAGCAACTTCAAGACCCCCTCAAGATACTGGGGGGTGGGTTGGGATGGGAGTAATAGACAGAAAACTGTACTTGAAAAATAATTAAATAAATTTTTTTGAAAAGAAAGCCAGATTTTAAAAAAAGAAACATATGCACTGCTATGATGATAAACACCAAATATGATCACAAGTGCATTTGCATGAGGGGAATAGTTTTAATCAGTTTTCGTTTTAGCAAGTGAAAGATTGTTAAATACAATAAGCACTCAGTGTTTGGTCCTGTCTTCAGAATGTCTTTGTTTCTTGACCTGTCCCCAAAACATTTAGATCATTTGCTAGTCTCTTCTTCCTGTGTCTTTTCTTTAAGGAATCAATATCAAAAAAGAAAATCACAGTTAAGTCTAATGGATGTCCTTGAATGACAATGAAACTATTTTTAACATTAAAGCAACCAAAATTAAAAGGTAAAATACACGCAAAGTGAACCATATTTGTAGTTCATAAGACCAGATGAGAAAAGGCCAAGTTGTAAACAGCTAGATTAGGAAAAGGATATACACAGAGCTAATTTATTAAAATGAACTATAAAATGTTAGCAAAAAAAACCCACAGGAAAATGTCCAGCTTCACTAGCAGTAACCAGACCTAAACAACAATCTTAGAATCTAATACTCTGTTTTTTAGATTTTATTTATTTATTTTTAGAGAGAGGGAAAGGGAGGAAGAGAGGGAGAGAAATACCAATATGTAGTTGCCTCTCACACACCCCCTACTGAGGACCTGGCCTGCAACCCAGGCATATGCCCTGACTGGGAATTGAACCAGTGATCCTTTGGCTTGCAGGCCAGCCCTCAGTCCACTGAGCCACACCAGCCAGGGCATATTTCTTAATAAGTATTTTATATTAGTCAAAGTCTAGTTCCATGTTCCTACCTTTGCTTAGTTTCCAGACAGAAGACTGAGCACACTTTAAAACCACCTCCTTCACTGAAAATAGAGAAAAATGCCTGCTTTCTTTATTTCATTTTAAGAATTTATAACTGTCCTAAATAGAAGGGTAGACTATATGTGGGACAGAGAGAAGGAGAACCAACAGTGTAGGACACTAAGTGAAGCTGAGAGATCATAGGAAACCATTATTTGAAACAAGCATTGGGGGCCAGGGTTTTAATGTCCTACATTAATAGAGAGTGAACTGATTCCTCAAGTGGTTAGATAGCAAAACTAGGTGTGCTTCATGCTAGGTGTACTTCATGAAGCCAGAGTCTAGAATTGCACTCTCTACCCACATTCAGGGACAGATACAACTGCATATCCAAGGATATCTGTGCTACAAATTAAACAGTGAAATGCTACTGTGAAATTGGGAACACAGCCACTGCTTCCTGCAGACTTGGTGACTAGAATTGTGTTACCCAAATAAATAGCTCCGAGCTGCTCATAAAAGGCTCACCTTGGAATCTTAAAACCCAAACTATCTGGGAGAGGCAACAATGACATTGCCTAATGTGGAGGGACCTGTATGACATAAAGCAAACCTTGAGGCAGAAGAGATTTCTATCAAAAGTAAGAAAGCACAAAAAGAAATCCTGATCTTGATAGGAAAATATGACACAGAAGATAGGGATATTAGAGCAAGTTGTTCTAGGCATACTCATTATTTTTTACTTTAACTAAAAGCTTTATTGAAGTATCATTAAAATAACATAAAATGTACTCTTATAAATTATACGTTAGTGTTTCATAGTGTATTTACAGACTTGTGCAGCCATCTATTACTACTTTTAGAATATCTCCATCACCCTCAAAGGAAATCCCACCCATTAGAAATCACTTTCCATTTCCCTCATTTGCCCCCAGACCTAGACAACCACTAATTTACTTATTGTCTCTATAAATTTCATTTCTGAAATCTGGTCATTTCATAAATCATATAATATGTAGATTTATGTGTCCGAATTTCACTCAGTATAATGTTTTCAAGGATCATCTACATTGTAGCATATATCAGCATTTTCCTTTTATTAATGACAACTAATACCTCATGGTGTGGATATATCCATTTATCAGTTGATAGGCATCTGGGCTCTTTCCAGTATTTGGCTGTCATAAATAACAATGCTATGAACATTTCATGTACAGGTTTTTGTCCGGACATTTTTGTTTATTTATCTTTGGTGTATACATAGAAGTAGAATTTCTGTGTCATATGTTAATTGTGTTTTTAACACTTTTAGAAACTATCTAAATGTTTTCCAAAGTTGCTGAATGGCTTTACAATAACTATCTATTGTAAAGCACTATCTATATAAGGGTTCCAATTTCTTCACATTTTGTCAATGCTATTTATGTTTTTCTTTTTTATTCTAGCCATTCTAGTAGGAATGAAATGGTAATTTTTTGTTTTTGATTTGCATTTCCCTAATGACTAATAATGTTGAGCATCTTTTAATATTTTTATTGATCATTTATATATCTTAATATATATCTTTATATCTTATCTCAAGTCCTTTATCCATTTTATAATTCTGTTAGCCTTATTTTTCTGAGTGGTAAGAATTGTCTGTATGTTTGGATACAAGTACATTATCAGACATGTGATTTGCGAATATTTCCTACCATTCTGCAAATTGTGATTTTATTTTCTTGATGATGTCCTTTGGTGTGCAAATGTTTTTAGTTTTGAAGAGATTCAATTTATCTTTTTGGTTGTTCCTTACGTTTTAGATACCTTTAAGAAACCATTGCTTAATCCAAGGTCACAAATGTTCACACATACATTTTATTCTATAAGTTTTATAGTTTTAAATCTTAAATTTAAGTTTATGACTCATTTTGAGTTGATTTTTATTTATATATGGTTTGAGATAGAATTTCAACTTGATTCTTTTGCAGATAGATAGAGAGTGGCCCCTGTAATTTTAGATTTTTGTGTAAAGAGTAAAAATGCAAAAAATAACTCTAATAAAAGAATAGAATGTGAAAATGTAATTTAATAGAGCAAGAAAAGAATAAAATTCATCAATCTAATAAAAAACAGGAAAGGAGAACAGAAATGATGGAGAAACGTAGTAAATGTACAGATTAAAATAGACCAGTGACCTCAATGAATAGAAATAAAGTAAGCATACTTATTAAAATATATTCACATCTGAACAAAAATAATTTCCTCTATATAATATTTAGAAGAGTCATGTGTAAAAAACGCTAGGTTTAAACAAAATATTCAAATAAATTACTAACAAAAGAAATCAAAGCAAAATTAATATTCAGTAAAATAGAATTGAAGGTGGAAAACATTAATGGGGGCAAATACAGAGATAAAGAAGCAATCCACCAAGAAGATGATAATCATAAACGAGTGTGGACCAAATAGCAAGGGCTTGAATAATATTAAAAAAAGAAATACAGAGAAAAATTACCCTCCCTTGTCATTCCTCATCTGCTTGTAATTCAAGATATTTTGCCAAATTAGATATGATTTTGAAAGTCTCTCTATTTTACTATGGAATTATGGCATAAAGATAAAATATATAAGACAAATTATAATACCATCATTTTATTTCCCATCTTTCAAATTTGTAAATGTTTTAATAAATAAAAATATTCAATTGATACTGGTAGCAGTATCATGGCAAGCCATATTGGGGCCTTACACAAAAGGAAAAAATCTGATCATGTATTTACAAGATTGTTATTTTGTTCACCATGGATTTTTACAATAATTTTATTGTTTTCAAATACTACATTAAAACACTATTTAAATGTGGAGCCCAAGATGAGTGCTTCGCTTGCCTCATTCTCCCACTTTGTACTGGCTTGTCTAGCAGTCTTTATATCCTTTGATCTAGTAATTCCACATCTTCAGAGTGAACTGAACTAAGGAATATGAAATAAGAAGAAAAGAGGGGAAAATCTTGTACGATAGATCTTAATTGCAGTGTGTTCACATAAAGGAACATAAAAGAATAACCAAGCCAACTACATAGAGAGACATGTGGTAAAACTACACTTTAAAAAACAATAAAAAATTAAAACCTGAACAATATAATCTGTGATAGAGTAAACAGTCCAAGGAGTGTTTAAAAAAGGAATTCAGAATTGGGGGATTTTAAGGGAAGGAGTGCATGATTTCATTTAGAGAGCATATTTAGCAAAACATTTACCAAAACTACAGATTTCCATAATATCTAAGGGTGAGGCCATTGTATTTATAATTTTAAATAGCTGTATAGACAAACTTATGCAGTCAACCTGGCATTGGATATTTCAGAATCATAATTTAAAATAAAAATTTTAGAATAAAATTTGAACAGGCATTAATTACTTCTTAGAGGTTTTTACATTAGAGGAATTTTTTTAATTATCTTATTTTCCAAATGATGAAATTGAATCCCACTGTTACAGTGTGAGTTGTGCATTCTTAAAAGACAAAATCAAGGCAGGAATTCGAGACTGCTGTCTCTGTGTTCTATTAGGTGTTGACACACTTTCATGAACATGGAGAACTGTCTCTAGACAGAAAATATAATAAATCAACTAAGTTTTTAAATTCACATCTTCAAAAATTGGGTGTTCATAGATCGGGACAGATGTATATTGTTTTAAATCTACTTTACTGTTTGAGAAACAATATACAATACTGCTCAGTTTTCCAGGGTTTCTTAGCAATTTGAATTGCTAAAGAAGTCATTCAAAATTATTTTTCTCAAAAACGTACATATTCAATAGCTGTTAATAAATCACAGCTTCCTTTAAAAGTTTTTTTATAATGAAAACCTTTTAAAATTATTAGAATGGTCTCTTGATTAAGACACTAAAAATGAAATCACAGGAGATTTTCTAGAACGTCTGCAAACCCGTGTACACAAAAATAAAATACTTAAAATGGCTCTTCCGTTATTGGTAATTGAATCTACTGTGTGTTAACATTCTGTTTGCTAATATGTATATTATTTTGAGTAAGTGAATATAATGACATTTGATTTTAAAGCATGCATACTCTGTCTTCAAAGATATGTAAATTGTTCCTCATGCAAATCTGAAATCATATTGAATAATCTGTGACAAAATAGCAAAGTCAATAAAATGATGCCAGTCTTACTAATTTAAATCAAAATCTATAATCACTCACTAAATCAATTGATTTTCAGTCTTCAGGTTAAATTAAACTAGACAATGTTGTAACCACCTTTAATTTATGACTTACATTTACAATTAAATTATGTCATAGCTATTTTTATACTCATGATAGAGGAATGCGTTCTGAATAGTGGTATAAAGCATATGCATATGCATATTCATTTAATTGTGTTTCTGTGGAGCTGAAAAGTGAGACATACTTTTTAAAGTGTATATCTTTTTGTAATTAGTACTTATTTTGTAATTTAGGACATCTCTTCATTAAGATGGCCTGAGGGTTACAGCAGACATATCTGCACAGTAGAATTCTTAGGAACTAGGCAATATGAATTGCAGTAATTAGCTCATGTTGTTCTGATAGAAAAAGAGATTTTAAAGTGAATTGTTCAAATATACTTGCAGAAGTAATGGTTTGGCTAAAATAACTAGATAGTTAAGAAAATGAATAGATCAAAAATGAATGTTTCTAATCATCTATTTTATGATTAATTGATTATTTTTAGTTTGTGTTGTAGTATTTGACACCAATTTTACTTCTCTAAATAAAACCTGGAAAATGTGTTTTTAAAGGATTTCCACTTTTTGTTCTCTACATTCAAATGTAAACTTCCTGACTCCGTAGCCCACTTTCACCATATACTAATTGTGTGACCTTAACCAAGTTACATAAATTAAGTTTCAGTTTCCTGATTTCAAAAATGACATTAATAACAGTACCTACATCAGAGCTATTGTGGAAACTAACAAAATAATTTATAGAAGTCACTTTGCACAATTACTGCCTCATATAGATATAAATAAATGTTAATTGTAATTATGAGCTATTTGATTGATTTTCAGTCAAATAAGCCTACTGTTGTTAATAGTGAAAACTGAATGTCCAATAAAGATAACAGTTAAATAATGATTTTTCTAAATAATCAACATTGTGTGGTAATTAAAATCATGTAAGATAAAACTATTTACTAACAAAATTATTTACTTCATTTTATGTTAATATTGAAGACTACATCTTCATAGAAAATAAAGATAACACCGAAAATACTGAAAAGAACAAGCATATAACTTGGGCTAGTGTAATTAGAGTTAAAGCAGTCTAAGGTTTTTTTAATAGTTTGAGAATAGAAAAAGATATTGATTAATTTTAGAATGTATTACATTACACATACACATTAAATTTTCTAGATGAACTAGTAAAACAATTAAAATAAAATGCACAACTTCCAAATGGTATTATGAAAAGTAAAACCAGGGAAAAGAATCAGAGTCAAAGCAAAAGCAATCAAGCAAGAAATTAAAACAAACTAGGAAAAAGGGACAAATAGAAAATGCTAAATAAGATGAGAGAAATTGATCAAAATTAATGAGCAATTGTAATCAATACAAACTATGCTCTCCAGTTAAAAGATTTTTAGATTAGATGCTTAAAACTTTTTTTATTATACATTACTTATGAGTTACACTTAAAGTATAGACAAAAATATTTAAGTAAAAATAGGAAATCTATAAAAAGCAAATGAAAATAAAAATATGGCTGAGCTAGACTGATATCAGAAAGAATAGATTCTAGGCAAAAATTATTCTTGATAAAGAAGGTCAGTAGCTAGATCTCCAGTCAAGATAGTGGAGTAGGTAAACATGCTATTCACCTCCTCCCACAACAACAAAATTACAACTAAACTACAGAACAACCATCATTCAGAACTGCCTGAAATCAAGTTGAATGGAAGTCCTACAACTAGGGAATTAAAAAAGAAACCACATCAAGAACAGGAGAAGGGCCCTGGCCAATGTGGTTCAGTGGATTGAGTTCTGGACTGCCAACCAAAGGGTCCCCAGGTCAATTCCCAGTCAGGGGGCACATGCCTGAGTTTTGGATAAGGTCTCCAGTAGGATACATGCAAGAGGCAACCACACATTGATATTTCTGTCCCTCTCTTTCTCCCTCCTTTCCCCTTTCTAAAAATAAATTAATTAATTTTAAAAGAAATGCTATTAACTTAGACATGTGTGCCAGAAAGGCCTTATTCCTTTGTTCATGCATTAACAGAGTTCTTCCAGTGCCATAGTTTCAAATTGATGCACAGTGTCAAATTCCCTCACTAGCCCACTGGATTATGGCTGCATGCCTTCCCTAACCTGAAACACGATGACTTTATCCATACTAGAGCACATCAGGACATTCCATAATGTTTTTTTCTTGTCCTATTAATCTCTCTATGCACCTCAGTCTTTTACAGATGCAGTAGTACAGTCTCCATATTAAGGATTCTATTTCCCTCAGCTCCTTTACTGTCATTTAAAGCTGCTCTGCAAAAACTCTTATTCCTTCTCTGCCATCCATTCCACATTTCCTTTGTTCTTCCAAACCCTCATTTTCCTCTTTTCTCCATCTAACAGTTGAATTTTGATGATCTTAGTTAATACCCTGGATTACTCTGCATTTCAACTGAGCCACTATAAGTTATTATCCATACAAATCCTAATGCTGTGCAGCATTAGGATTAAAAGTGTGGACTCTACACTACAGTCACTCTGCTTGGGTCAAAACCATTCCCATGATATCATTCCATTTCTTTGTTTCATGACGTTGACCTTGGGCAAAGTTACTTAATCTCTTTCTGTGCTTTACTTTTCCTGTTCATAAAATGAGGATAATGGCAGCAGACTTGTTGAAATGTAGTGAGGATTAAATGAGATGATCCATGTAAAACACTTACGTACTTAGTACAAAATAATTGATGAATAAATTCTAAATATTAATAATCTGTTCTTTATACTCTTTCCACACTACAGTGCTGGATGATATAGGTCAAATTTGCAGTTTGAAGGTGTTGCATGATTAAATTATAGTAACTTTGAAACATGCTCTCATCTATATTTTCTCTGGAATACATTACCAAAAATATTTCTTAAAATGAAATTAATAAATCCAAGTCACATTGACTTGAACAGTATCAGAACTGAACTAGTCATTTAAATCTTTATCATTAAAAATAATCCAGTTGAATCAGTAAGACTTGTATTCTAATAACATGATGCCATTAATATCTATATTACCTCAAGCAAGTCACTAAAACAAATAAAATTGCCATTTTCTCATGTGACAAAATGAGAGAATTCAATTCACTTCAAAACTATTTGTTGAGTATCTACTATCTTTCAGTGTCTACTTATTTACTTATATTTTACTTATACCTTATCTTCCCTGTAACAGTACTGTAGCATTTATGATCCATGTGGCAGTGCTGGGTCATAGGAATGATTTTCCTCACTTTATAGTGAAAACAAACAAACAAATAGGCTCTACCTATCTATATTTCTGTGTTAGGAGGATCAAATGGGTGAAAATGCAAAATTACTTCATAAACTATAACACACTTCCTAAACATTGTATGACTTTTAATTCAATGTATTTGTATTGACAAAGGACATCATTTCAGTAATCAAATTCTTGTCTATGTTTTCTCCCAGTATTTTGGTGGGAAATCTGAATCATGAGGACCATCAATCAGTGTTTCCAGATGTGGATATAATGATTAAACTAGAATCTTTTCAAGGTAGTTAATGAAATATTTTTGAAAGTTTTGAAAGGAAAATAATGTTTTAAGTTGGAAAAATGTCACTAATCTAGAAATATAAATATCTAATACATATAATAATATAGAACATATATAATATATAGCAAACATTTGTGCCACAAACTAAACAGTTGGCCTTTGTTTATATATTTTTTTATATATTTCAACATATATACATTTTTAGTTTTGAGACCTTTTTATTTTAGTACAGATGCTGAAAAATGAAAGTATTCTCTGGAATACATTACCAAAAGAAATATTTTTGGGAGGGAGGGGGGAGGATGGGGGGTGGGATGGGATGGGAGTAATAGACAGAAAACTGTACTTGAAAAATAATTAAATAAAAAAATTGAAAAAAAAAAGAAATATTTTTGGTAATGTATTCCAGATAAAACATAGATGAGAGCATGTTTCAAAGTTACTATAATTTAATCATGCAATACCTTCTCTATTATGAATTAAATTGAAACAGTTTCCAAAACTGAGAATGCCAGTAAAGATTCATGTAAAATTATTTTCCCTGTGATAAAAACACTTTGATTATTTACCACTTAGGGACTTCTTCTTAGAAGTTGATGAAACAGATGGCAATTCAGAAGTGCCATGTCCTTGCCAAGAATATCCAACTATTTTTATTGGATTAGTGTCACTTTTAAAGTTGATGAATAGCAAATGTGAAATCATAATATCAAATGTTGAATAATGAAGTCACTTAAGGAGCAAGAAACTGTAGATAACTTAGTGCATTTTACATATCATAAAATGTTCATAAATGAGGAATGGTTTCAGTGATGCCCCAGTTTCAATTTCTGGCCTGTAACTTGCAGCCCACCATTTTAAACTGACACTTCTTTAGAAATAGAATAAAAAGAAAATACCTCATTTTCTCCTGAAAAATACCCAATATAAGTACATGACTATACATTTGTGGGCAATTGAAACACATTCCCTATGAGTACTCCATAAACTTTGCAGAGGTCCACTGGGACCTGAGATTTGGCCTGCAGAAATCTATAATAGCAATTTTAAGCACTTGTAGGATAATGAGAAAATTTAGGCTTTCTCAATAATATCATTCAATGCAGTATATCTTCATTTCTTTAATAAAAAAGGAAATCCCTGCTGATCAAGTGTTACATAGCTTAAGGTTCATTTGTGTGTATGTAATGGTCAATGCCTAATACATGCCCTTAGGGTTCATGTCAATATTAACCTTTTATGATTCCAGTGGGGTTAGAGGCTTAATAGAATGAGAAGAAGTTATTAAAACATATAACTTTATAATATACACAATTCTTATAGTTCCCTACAGAGTCAAAACATTTCTTTTCAATCTTAATGAAGCAAGGAATGATTTATCCATATCTACCTCCCAGTTCACATTTATCTTTAGTGAGAACTTTGCCAGTTAGTTTAGTTTTGTAATTGATGACATTTTGCTCCAGAAGAAATTGATGCCAGTCAGTAAATACTAAAAGAGAGCATGGGATATAGGTATATCCCAGAATTCTCATGTGAGTGTGTGTTTTGTACTTTCAATGTAGTTTTAAAATCACAAATAATAACTTTCTTTTCCAGTGTTCATTACTAAAGGCAGTTTTTCAGAAATGCTGCCTAATACTTTCTGAAGGTCAACTGAAAGTGAGTCTGTGGCCTGGTCAGATAAGAGAACATGGCCCAGAGCCATGCTATTCACATCATTAAACAGAAAGGGAAGAACTTAGAAGTCAGCCTGGAAATATAAATTATGTGGGTTAGAGAAGAATGTATAATCCCATTCAGTAGGGTGTGAAAGTTTCCATATATCTGCTACTCCTAAATCAGTAGTAGCTGAGGATAAAGCTTTTTGTGCTTTTTACATAAAATGATATCCTTGATAATATATCCCAAATCTCTCTGAGGTAGATTCCAAGGCCACAGTAAGCCACTACTCCAAATTGTTTTAGTAAAGGCATTATTTTTAATTTTGAGTGAACCATATATGGGTTTCCATGTAAATATGTTGTAAACTAGATCATTCATGAAAGAAATAAAACATCACCAAATATTTCATGTTCCTCTGAATTTCAAGACAACTTTCAATACATAGGGTGTTTTGATAATTGGTCGAGGGGGTAGCTAAGTAAAATAAGCTCGAGGGGGTAGCTAAGTAAAATAAGCTGAAGTCATACTCTATGCCAAACTGATTCGTATGTTATTTATTTTATTCAGCACACATATGTGCATTAATTCATCTATAGAGGCAGAAGTTGCCATCCTTTCCATTCTTATGAATGGAGAAATTGAGATGTGAAGTGAAATAACTTATATAAGATCAGGAAATCACAAAGTTTCAGACTTGAGTCCCCATCACTACAAAAAGTTAATGTGATTTTATTTTTCTTATAGGAAATATACCTTGCTATGTTTTCTTTTTATAATATACACATATTTTTCTCAACAAAACTTCTAGCTACTGAAGGGACAGAAGGTTCATGCAGCTGATCTTTGCAGCCTCAACACCTGGCTCAGAGCTGTGCAACTTGTTGGAGCTGAGCAGAGGGGGATTACTGGATTGAACTAATGAATACCAACCTCAAGGACTGGCAGTAAACTATAAATGTAACATGATGAATTTTGGGAAGATTGTCCTTCAGGTAGAAATATGAGGATACAGATCCTGCCATCAATAGTACATGTTCTCTGACCTACCTTTATCCTGCATTTGGTAGGGACCTGCACATAGTCTCTCAAACTAGCACCACTGGCAATATTGATAGCCAGGTATAGGGGTGCAGCATTTAGTCAGAAAGCATACCAAAGCTTACTGGACCATTTGAGCATCACACAAAATAAAACTCAAAACAGATATACTGGTGTAAAAAGGTAAAATTATTACTTTCACACTGTACTGTACCCTTCTGGGAGGCAGGATGATTAATATCTTAATTACCACTTTATTCTTACACCTGACACCATGCAGGGGCCTATTTTTCTCCAAGAATAAAATGAGGGAGTTATATAATCTCTAAGGTCACTTTTAGTTCTCACCTCACATCATGACTCTGCAAGTGTTCTTCCCTCCACCTACAATGCCTTTCCGCCTCTCACTTTCTCTATAAACCTTATCATCTATTTATTTATTTTCACATCTTACCACAAGTATCACCTTCTTTGAGTAACTTTCTCTGACTCCTCTGGTGACACTTCTGTGTTTTCCCCTGTATTCCAACCACAACTGGAATATACTTCTTACAGATGTAAGAGAGTTTCTACATGTCTAGGGAACTGAGCTGGTTTTCCACTACCACTATTCAGAAACTCCTACTCCCTTGTCTATTTCAGTTCCGTCAACTGTAAAGAAAGGTTTTGTTCCAGTTGATCTCTAAGACACAATATTGCTAAGTTAAGAAAGAGCGAGGTAGAACAGTTCATACCCAAGGTAAGAACCATTGACAGTTCTGGTCAAGGGATGACCTGCTTTAGGTTTTGTTGGTGTACCTATTGTCTAAATCCTAGTTCTTCTTCATTTGATTGGTGGGTAATGCTTTTACAAATAGAAGACTCTCATAACCAATTTCAGCTACACACTCTAAGACTTCATTACCATCCACCTTGAGAACCCTGCCAGTCTCCAAGAGATGAGAATATCATTACATAGAGCAAAGAGTCATGATGGGGGTTCTCCCCTTCCATGGTCAGCACAGTATAGCCTTAGAACAGTCGTTAAGCAAAAGAAGCCATCAGGTGAATATGGAGGACTTGAAACACCAGGAAATTTACTCCACTGTCTGACCACCCAACTTGTTTCAGGAATTAGAGGCTTTATATTGATTTTTCACAATTGACTTATTAGAGCATGTATCTAGAACTTTATTCCTCTTACTCTTGGGTTCTGTCTTCTTACCTATAATCAGGTTTTGCATGGTCTTGGGTGTCTAACATTCTACAAAGTAATCTAAGTAAGATATGGGCATTGTTTTAAACAATAAAGGCTTTTGTAAGAGGAAATATGCAAGCTTATACAAATGAAGCTTTTTTTAAAAGAACTTATTTATTGATCTTAGAGAGAGGGGAAGGGAGGGAGAAAGAGAGGGAAACATCAATGTGTGGTTGCCTCTTGTGTGCCCCCTACTGGGGACCTGGCCTGCAACACAGGCATGTGCCCTGACTGGAAACAGAACTGGCAACCTTTTGCTTCACAGACCAGCACTCAATTCACTGAGCCACAAAAGCCAGGGGCAAATGAAGCTTCTTATTTTACAGGCTAATCATCAAACAGAACTTTATTTTTATTGTTTCTTATATATCTTACACAGGATGAGAAAGATAAAAAGGCTTTATCTGAATCCCAGACTGAAAGAAAAAATGTCCTATCCCCATGTCTTTGGTTGTGCATATATTCCACCATGACAGACACACTGTCATAAGTACTTGGGAAATGTATTTACATGTCAGTGTGTGTGCTAACCTGCATGGTCTAAATCCAAATAAAGGAAAAGGCATATTAATATTTGGAACAGTTGTCTTCAGTCCTAGATATGCATTACAATCATTTGTAGTGCTATATAACAAAACCAATGCAGCAACCCCATTCTTTTCAACCTGAAGTTGTAAACCCTTTGGTTCATGTATTATTATTTCTTTATTAAACTATGACTCTCCATTTTTCATGTTTTCTCTTAATATGTCTCCTAAACTCACTCTAGATTTTCAAAATGTCTAATGATCTTTGGATTGCTCGTTTGTAATTGAGAGTAAAAGCAAACACACACTGACTGAGAGCTCAGTTTGCAAAGGTGAACATACATGGTGGTAAGGTTGCAAACTGGTCTTTTTACTGAGGAACTGCTGCATATCATTCTCTCAATTTATTTTATGAGGTCAGTCAGTTTCTTAAAAGAATAACCCAAAAATATTGTGCTGGGGTTGATATCACCTTGTGTTCTATGAGAAGGAAAGGGAGAAAGGCCTGGGCATCTCAACATGCACTTTACTTAATCTTTCTGTCTTCAACCCTGAAACTAACCATTGGCTTGCACTATGTTAGGTGTCCCAAAGTCTGGAGTTGGTCAAGTTCAACTCTCAAAAGCAAAACATTTGGTCGTTTACTAGGAGATAAAGCAAGTGCTTCCTCCACTAGAACATGTTACATAATGGCAGGGATTTCTGCCTGTGCTGTTCACTGACATATCCCCAACTCCAGGAAAAGTGACTGGCACATTGCAGGCATTCAATATCTATTTGTGAGATGAATTAATATTGAAATCTCTTTTTTGTCACTGTCACTTGTCTTATTTTCTCTGTCATTAGTTTCCATGCAATTTTTATTCACTACTATCATTTCAGCAGTTTCTGAAGAAAGATGGTAAACATGAGACTTTTACCCACCAGGTGGGTAGGTAACTTGTTTAAAGGTGACATAATCAGACTATCTGAGTATCCTCTGTGAGATTGTCAAAGGGCTCCATTTCCCTGATTCCTTATGTGTTAGATCTTTCACTTAATATGGCCTTTTTTTTTTTGCTTTCCAAGACACTCCAGCTTCTATTCTTAATTAATAATTCATCAATTTGTTTATCCACATATCCATATATCTTGTTAGTTCTTTATATTTACTCATTAATTTATGTATTTTAGAAACAGTGACTGAGTATTCACTCTGTCAAATACCTGTGTCAACTGCCAGGAACACAATGATGCATCCAGCATAAGCCACCATCACAAGGCACTCATACTTCCTGAATAGAGGCCAGAAAAGCAATTGAGAGACTCTCCAATTCTGTACTTCTAACTAGCACATGCCTCTAATAACATAAATGAGGCTTTATCCAAGTTCTCTTCATTAGAGTATTGTCAGTGGTTAAATGTGAGGGAACCCTCTCATATAAATGTGCTTAAAAGTGTGCATGTACACACAAAGAGACGCACATGTCAAAAGTAACATGGCCCCATCATTATTCTACATAGGAGGTGTTTTTATTTATATATTTTTAAAATTTAATCATTATTATATTTTTCCATTATCATTTAGTCCCGTTTTATCCCCCACCCCTGGCAATCACCATACTATTGTCCATGTCCATGAATCCTTTATCATTTTTGCTGAATTCCTCCACACTGTAACCTACCTCCCACTAGCTGTCATCTGCTCTCCATCTTTGAGTCTGTCTCTGTTTTGTTAGTTCAGTTTGTTCATTAGGTTACACATATGAGTGAAATCATGTGGTATTTTGTCTTTCTCTGACTGGCTTACTTTACTTAGCATAATGTTCTCCAGGCCCATCTATATTAAAGGTAAAATTTTTCTCCTTTTTTACAGCCAAATAGAATTTCATTGTGTAAATGTCAGAGAGTTGTTTTATTCACTCATCTACTGTTGGACACTGGGACTCCGTCTATATTTTGGTGACTGTAAATAATGCTGCAATGAATATAAGCATGCTTATGTTCTTTTGAATTACTGTTTTGGGTTCCTTCAGATATATAAGGTATTTTTAAACAAAAAAAAATATTTTCCTTGAGTCATCATGCTTTCATCTCTACATCTTCATGGAAAAAGAGAAAACAAGGACCACATCCAAAAAGCAATTTGGTACAAATTAATGAATTCAAATCCTTGATATTTACTTTAGATAAAACAAACAATGAGATGGTCTCCATTTGTACACCCAAAAACTCATCTGGCACCACCCTCAGAACCACACAAAGGCTCAGTTTACAGAAAAGTTATTTTTAGTTAATAGAAGCAAACAAATTGACCACTTAAAAAGTATTCTGGTTGTTCAAAGGGTTAGAGAACAATGTATACAAAGTTGAAAAGGAAATGAGAGCAGTAATTTTACATCTGTAGCTTTTCTAAAGATACCTATTTGACTATCTGCAAAGCTGCCCTAAACAGTGAACAAAACCAACAACAGATTTGCTAGCCATCTCAGATGGAGAGGAAAGTGGACTTTTAATACCAGGACAAAAATTCCTGGGGTAGCCCTATCCTGAATCTTACATCATACAAACCAGAAGAACACCAAACAAGTCACTAACATTGAAAGGAAACATTTGATATTCCTGTCATCAAGTATTCATTAATTTGTTCATCAACAAAACTTTGTTTTTCTTTGGTGAGACAGTGTGAGAAAATGAAAAAAGAAGAAATCTGGCGTCAGGCAAACATAGATGCAAATCCTGTTCCATCACTTACTGGAATGTGAACCACAGCTAGTTATTTGAACTCTCTGAGCCTTGATTATTTCCTGTGTTAAAATGGAGATTATAATAGCTTTGCTGCTTCATTGTTTTGTCATGAAGTTTAAATGGGATAATGTATTTAAGAGCGAGCCAGCAGTAAATGTATTTGTAAGTGATATTTTATATACATCACTGATACAATCAATCTGAAATTGCAGTCCAAATGATAAAATTATCTAAAAAAATTAAAAAGACATAGGACATATCTAAGCTTCAGGCTTAAACCTGAAAAGGGGAATAGCTGTTTTTACTGTGAGGGTGCTTTATAGAATGTATTACTTTTGAGAAGATGATCGTTTTAGTCTTATTGTACCATTTATCACATAAATGTTATATGACTGCTTAGTGTTCGCCTTGGCGCTGAACTCTGCTCACTGTTACTTGCAAAAACTCTTTGGACTTCCTGTCATTGATGTCTTATTTCCTCCAGGCTCCCAAGCTTTGTCTCTTTATCAGTGTTTTTTTCAGTCTTTCTTTTTCTCCAAATCCTGGCAGGCTTCACGAAGGAGATTGAACCCAGCAGTCAGTGACAGCAGAAACTAAAGAAAGCAGCAATGACCAAGGGACAAGGCCAAAGAGATGAAGATAAAAGAAGATGTTAGTTGCTCTGGGGTAAAGAAAATCAGATTAAAGAACTGAGAACCAGGAAAAGAAGATAAGCAGTCGGTCAATGAATGTTGAAGAACTGCACTCCATTTATGGAATACTTGCTAGATGTAAGATTATGAAGGGCACGTACAGTTATTACCTAATTTAATACAACTCCCTATGAGGGAAGTACTGGTATTATGTACCTGCAATATCCTAACCTGATCAATAGCCTTCATAACAGAATGCTAATTTTTTGATATATGAAAATGCAGGATATGAACAGAGGCAGCATAATTAAATGCAAACAAAATGAAATATTCAGGAGACCTGAGTTTTATTCCCAGCATTGTCATGTTTGCTGCTACCACATCAATTTGGACAAGTCCCTCACCTCTCTGAATTTCAGCTTCCTCTTCTGGAGACTAGATAATCAGCCCTGATTACCTTGTGCTGTTGCCATGTATCACACGGAAGGTAGCATGCTGCCAATATGGTTCAAGCTGTGGGTTCTAGAGCAGTGGGGCTTGGCTTCCAAACCTGGAAAACTGACTCTATAACTTTGAGCAAGTTCTCTATCCTCTGAGTCCTATAGTTCCCTTGTCTCTAAAATAAGTGTAATAATAGTATCCACAATTATGTTTGTGGAAGCATTATAATAGCTAATATATATAAAGTGTTTTAAACAGTGTAGCTTATATTCTTTTATGCACTCTTCTTATAACTTATTTCACTGGCTGGGCAAGAACATTTTAAACAATACACTGTGCACAGTGCAAGTATAAAGGATGATTTTTTTATTAAAAATGAATCTAACATTTTTTATTCATGGGTGATATTCTGTTCTGTCATATATTATCAAGATGTTTCCCATATAAAATAATAATTAATTCATGCATTAAGGACCTAGTTTTGCAATTTCTGTGTGTGAGATATATCCCCTGCAAACATGAATTTACTCATTTGTGTTATTTGGTAGATGTAACAGACACCAGCCCATTGTTTTTTCTCCATAGCTGAATCATGCCTGTTCTTCAGGAATGAATGACATAGTAGAAAAATAGAGAAGGACTAATTAAGATCTCAGAGTCTACTGTAGAACTTCTGGAAAAGATGGTGACATAATGGCACACTGATAACACTTTCTCTCTGACAGTCATTAAAATGAATAAAACAAATAAACCTCACAGATATCAGGGAAAAAATCACATACTCATGCTACAAATTTCAGATAATACTGCTCAGGTGCAATACAAAATAGACCAAAAGGAAAGAGGATAGCATCATCCAGACGTTTCAGCTCTTGAAGGCCAATAGCACTTTCATATAGCAAGTTAAGTGGAAGAAGTCCTTAAGATTTCCACTTGTAGCTCTTAGTGTGGAAGAATGAGGACTGGAGGCAAGAGCAGATCATAAGGGATACTGAGCACATACTGTTTTCATTTTGTCCCTTTATGTCTACTGTCTACAACAGAGGTAGTGCTGAAGGAGCATCCACATGACTAAAAACAGCATCTTATTTTTCCTAACCTAGCTTGATAAATGAAAGTAGTAAAGTCTTGAAGCAAGTTCTCTTAGAACTACAGGTCAAAGGTTATTGTGTAAAGAAAACTATGTACTGACACATAAAACAATTGGCAACTATGGAATACACATACATACACAAAAAAACAGGCCTTAAAAACTTGGCCAAAAATTACAAATAATTACAGTTTAATACAGTGGAGGAAATATAATCTTAAGTTGAAAATTTAAAAAAAATAGGAAAGATTGGAGATGAACAACTGTGAATATGAAGTCTGTCTTGAAAAAGTCTAGCCATCGCTAATGTATCAAGAATGGTTTGCACAACATCCATGTAACCTGGCAGCCAAGGAGAATGGACTGGAGTGCACATGGTGTGAGTAATGACAACTTCACTGTTCTAGTCAGTGGGGGTGGTAGACACCATTGAGTGACCTTGTGCACTGCGTGGCTACCACATTCAAAATGACTGAACAAGTAGAGCAATGAATCTCCATCAAATTTTGTGTGAAGCTTGAACATTCCTCCACAGAAACTATTTGGATGATTCAGAAGGCTGCAGCTATGGGCAACTGGTGACTGGCAGCTTCATTAAGACAACACACCTGGTCATGCATCATGTCTCATGCAGAGTTTTTGGTGAAACATCAAATCGCCCATGTGACTCAGTCCCCTGACAGCCCAGATTTGGCACCCCGTGATTCTGGCTTTTCCCAAAACTAAAATCATCTTTGAAAGGGAAGAAATTTCAGACCATTGATGAGATTCAGGAAAATCTGACTAGGCAGCTGATGGTGATTCGGAGAAGTGTGTGAGGTCCCAAGGTGCCTACTTTGAAGGGGACTCAGGTGTCATTGTTCTATGTACAACGTTTCTTGTATCTCATATATTCCTCAATAAATGTGTCTATTTTTTACATTACATGGCTGGACACCTTCTGGACAGACCTCATATATATGCATGGCAGCTATTCTTTCCTCATTCCTTATGGTTGTAATAGAGTAGCTGCTGCTCTAAAATCCTTTTAAAATTTGAATCCTTTGTGCTTTGAATTCTTCCATCTTCTAGGGGAACTAACTTTAAAAATATCCAGTCTTTTCCTTTCCAGTTATATCGTTGATCTGTCACATCTACATTTATATAGAACATTGTTTTCATTTTAACATCTCCTCCCTCCAAATCCCACCAGCTACTACCTTATATCTGTCCTTTGCCTTTGTTGCAAATCATTCTGCAGCCAACTTCCATTGTGATTAGGGTTCTGTTCCTACCAGTTTTTTGAAATTGCTCTCATAAGCTCATCAATATTCATTTTGTATTTCTTACTCTTCTGATATATGGCCACTTCTCACTGTGCTCTGAGCAAACTCATCCACTCCAGTGGACTCAATTATCATCAATAAAATCAGTTCTCAATAAGAGCCCCTGGGGGAATTATTGCAATATCCTGAAGTGCATGGTTGATGAGAATGTGCAGTTTGAAAACACACATTAAAAAAGGCAATCATTGTTTAATACAAACTACTAAGTATAAACTCTAAAAGTTTTGAATAGTAGAGAAACAGAAAACAGTCAGAAAGCATTTTATTCATGAGTCATATCTAGACATCACCCAGGGAAACTTCATGACACTAAAGAATGAAAACAAGAAAAAAACACAATTACTTACAATTTGACAATAGAGTACTTAACGAGCAAATTGGCAATACAATACTTAATAGCAAGATTGAAGCCAGAATACAGTAGAATAAAAATTACCAGATTCTGTAAAGAAATAACTGCAAACCTAAAATTGTATACCTAGGTTAAGTTATCACTCAACAGAGGAGGCAAAGTAAGGATTTTAGGACCGTAAAGCCCCGAGAAACATTACAACATATCTAATTCAGAAAGAAGGGATATTAACTGAGATAGAAAGAATGAGAAGTGAAAAGTTGTGAACAATACAATTCAAATATATCTTGATAACCCAGAACAAAAAAGAATTGATTTAAACAATATCTACATTAACAATGATTATTTAGGGAAAAAAGAAGGTATGAAAATTAAATTTAAGAAATACAAGAAAAATGTGAAACCTGACAAGTGTTGAAGCGGTACTTAAAAAAATTTCTTCCCCCAAACAAATATATCTAGAACTTTAAAGGCATGCATTTCCAAATATCCAAGGACTGGATAATCTCTTCCCATTTTTTACAAACTGGTCTATAAACTTATAAATGATAAAATGTTTACCAAATTTGTATTGAGACTGATAAAAATAGTACAAGATAATGAAACTTTAAGTCAATCCCACTTATGACTGTAGAGAGGAAAACACTATATATATATATATATATATATATATATATATATATATATATATATGAAAAGCCACCTGAATTCAATAAAATATATGTTCACAAAAATTATATGTATATATAATTATATATATTTTGTTTGCATGCAAGTATAGTATACCAAAAAGGCTTTATCTCAGGAATGTAGCTACAGTTTCAATTGAGTAATTATTTTAAATAACTTTTCATGTTCACATATTAAAGGAAAGTAATCACAGAATTGTCTCATTAAGTACAGAACCGGCATTTTAAAAAATTTCACTACTAATTTTTTCAAGCAAACATTTTTTAATTATAGAATTACAATATATAGTACATTTCACAGTGTTCACAGAGTTTGTGCTTCTCCTTAAGGTTTATTTTGCCTTTTTTATGCATTTCAGGACCTTATAAGAGTGTGCTATTTCTTATTTGATTTAGCTGCCAGAAAAATAAAATTGTAGTCTTCTACAACTCCATAGTGCAATGCACCTGGTTTTCCACATCACATTCTTATTAGTGTTGTGCTACTTTTATTTTCCCATAGCCCAGATTTGTGATTTATTTCCTCTGTTTAGTTGCAGTAGTCCCCCCCTTATCAATGGGGTGTATGTTTCAATACCCCTCAGTGAATGCTGCAGACTGCAGATTGTACCAAATTCGAGAGACACTATACTTTCTCTATACATAGGTACTTATGATTAAGTTTACATTATAAATTTGGCACAGAAAGAGATTAACAATATAACTAATAATAAAATAGAATAATTATAACAATATACTGTAACAAAAGTTATGTCACTCTGTTCTTTCTCTCTCTCTCTCTCTCTCTCTCTCTCTCTCTCTCTCTCATAATCCTTGTGTTTTTTTAATCCAAAGCTATTTTTAATATAAGTAACCATCCCTTACTTGCAGTTAATGGCTTGGTGTCTCTTGTTTCATAGGATTTCTTGCTGACATCTTCCATAAGCTCATGCTTTTTGGTGCAACACATTGCTTGCTGTCAGTCAAAATCTGTTTTCTGTTCATGTCTTCTGCCTACAAATTTAATACCTTTTCCATCTTAACTCAGCATATCACACACTGTGGCCATAAATCTTGTGCTTTGAGGTAGAAAAGAAAAATTAAAATATTTTTTTCTTGACAATTTCAGAGAGGAGATTCTTACCAGAGATCTTAGCCCCCTCAGCACAAATTTTTTCTCTCTCCTTGTTAAGTCAAGAAAGTTTACTTTTCACTTAAAGGAAGCCCTTTATGGCTTTTCTTTGGCATATCCATATTACCAGTATCACTTCTTTTATTTTTAAAAACTGATAAGAAAAGTAGGACTAGAAGGCAACTCAATATGGTACAATATTTAATCATGAAATGTTTAAAGTCAAGAATAAAAAAAGGGCATCTGCTCTCACTTTTATATTGAACACTGCATAAGAAGCCATAACCAGACCTGTAAGATGAGAAAAATAACTAAAGAATGCAAGGATTTGGGGGAGAGAGAGAGAGAGAGAGAGAGAGAGAGAGAGAGAGAGAGAGAATCCCCAGACAATATAACTGCTTATTTGGAAAACCCAAGAAAACCTATGCTATGAAACCATTAGAACCACTGAGGAAATTTTAATTAAAAAGGTAGATAAAAAACCAATATAAGGAAAAATAAATCACATTCTTGCATAACATTAACAATGTGATTTTATAAAAAATACTATATGCATAGGATTTAAAATTATTATAAATACATAGGAAAATTAATAGAAAATATGTAAATTTTGTGGAGAAAATGATAACAGATTATATGGAATAATGCAATAAACTTGAACAAAAGGAAATATATACCATATATTTGGATGGGAAGATTCATATAATAAATACAACAGTTTTCCATTAAAATATCAATTCAATGCAATCCTAAAATTATTATAGGAAATTTGCCATGTAATTTGAGAATTTGACCCCCCAAATGAAATGGAATTGCAAAGAGCCCAAAATAATCAAAACAATTTTAGAAATATTTTAAGGGACTTTCCCTATCAGAGAGAAAAACTTACAATGCTGAAGTTACAATACCCAAGATAGGAAGGTACTTGAAAGAGCAAATAGACCAAAGCATCACAGTACAAAGACTTGGAACAAATTCATAATGTATGCAACCCTGATATGTAATAGATGTAGTATTATAAATACTGGGAGAAATGATGGAGTATTTTAATAAACGATACTAGTGCAATTGACTGTCAACAAGAAAAAAATAGTTTCCTACCTCAAATCATATACAACTCCTATCAGATTAAAGAAATACATGTAAAAATCCAACTATATAATTTAATGAAGTAAAAAAGAGACTAGCATTATGAGCTCAGGTTAGAGAAGTATTTCTTTTAAAAGGCATACCAAAATTCAAACCATGCTACAACATGGATGGACCTGGAGAATATTAAGCAAATTGAAAGAAGCCAGTCACAAAAGATGACATATATGATTCCATTCATATAAATTGCCCAGAATGGGGAAATCTATAGGAACAAATACAATGATTGCTTATGGAGAGAGTTTGGGTGATTGACTAAATTGTATGGTGTTTATTTTTAAGCTGACAAAATGCTCTATAATTGACTGCTACAATAGTTGTACATATTGTGAATATACTGAAACCATTCACTTTTACACATTAAATGAGTGAATGGTATCTGGTGTGAATTGTATCTTAAAGCTGTAAAGAGAAGATCAAATGTAAGTGAATAGGCTGAGATACAGTGCTTGACAGTATTGAAAAAATTTTTTAAACTTCTTCTTATTATTATTATTATCATCATCATCATTATTTATGTCTTTTTAATATATTTTATTGATTATACCATTACAGTTGTTCTATTCCCCCCCTTCATTCCCCTCCACCCGCACACTCCCTCCCCCACCATTCTCCCCCACCCTTAGTTTATAACCACGTGTCTCAAGTTCTTTAGATTCTGTATTTCCCCCACTATTCTCGCCCTCCCCCCTATCTATTTTCTACCTACCATCTATGCTATTTTCTGTGCCTTCTCCCCCCTTCTCCCCCTCCCACCCCACTGTTTCTAACCCTCCATGTGTTCTTCATTTCTATGGTTCCACTCCTGATCTAGCTGTCCTCTTGGTTTGCTTTTGTTTTAGGGTGGTTGTTAATAACTGTGTGTTTGCTGTCCTTTCACTGTTTATATTTTTCATCTTTTTCTTATATAAGTCCCTTTAGCATTTCATATAATAAGGGCTTGGTGATGATGAACTCCTTGAACTTGACCTTATCTGAGAAGCACTTTATCTGTCCTTCCATTCTAAACGAAAGCTTTGCTGGATAAAGCAATCTTGGCTGTAGGTCTTTGGATTTCATGACTTGGAATACTTCTTTCCAGCCCCTTCTTGCCTGTAAGGTCTCTTTTGAGAAATCTGCTGACAGTCTGATGGGTACCCCTTTGTAGGTGACTGTCCCCTTATCCCTTGATGCTTCTAGGATTCTCTCCTTCATTTTGGTCTTGGCTAATGTAATTATGATGTGCCTTGGTGTGTTCCTTCTTGCATTGCTTCTCGGCCTTTTGGCTAAGATCAAGTGTAGTATCTGTTCTTATCACTTTATTTATATGTCTTTAGAGGGGAAGGGAAGCAGAGAGGGAGAAAAATAACAATGTGTGGTTGCCTCTCATGCATCACCTGCCGGGAACTGGCCTGCAACCCAGGCATGTGCCTATTGAAAAATTTAAAGTTGTGTAGACTAAAACAAAATACAAAAACTGAAAGGACAACAGACTCAGAGAAGATACTTTCAACACACATATCTAATAAGGGCACTCTTAAATTTCAAAGTAAACAATGCAAATAAAAGCAGGACAAATTATACATTTCATATGGAAAATAGGCATGTGAGATGATGTTTAATTTCGCTAGAAATCAAGAAAGTGTATATTAATACTATGCATAACACTGAAAAAATGAAACTGTGTTACAGTACCAAATGTTGGCAGTATGTAGAAACAGGAATTCTCAAGTTATGCTGGTAACAGAATACATTTCTATAATCACTGTGGAGAGATATCTGATAAGACCTAATAATGACAAAGATGAATGCACCTGAAAATTCAATAATTGCACTCCTGTACAATTTTAGTAGCATTGTAATGAGATGTGTAATAATGCAGCATTATTATTAACAGCGTAAAATGATAAACAACACAAATTTTTATTAATAGAAGGATGAATGCATTATAGTTCACTAGGCAGTAGAACAGTATACAGCCTTTAAGATGAAAGAAATATGGATGCACGTATCACATGAATTAATCTGAAGAACATAACATTAGATGAGAAAAACAAGTTATGGGAGGGCATAAAATGCTTGATAGCATGTTATATACAGATTTCAAACACATAAAACATACTATGTGTTGTTTATGGATGCATTAGTCAAGATGGTCTGGGTTGTGTTGCATTACAAACAAAACAGATAACAAAATAATCTCAGAAGTTTCAAGCGCCAAAGGTTTATTTCTTCCCTGTACTTCCCAGGAATAGAGAATTGCCAAGGGGTACTCCTCCACATCATCTTTATTCTGGGGCTCAAACAGATAGAATGCTTGCTATCTGAAAAAATGTAGGTTGACATGAGACATGGGCAGAGACATTTTGAGGGTGTCAAATGAACAATGAAGTGACCTGGCTTCAAAGGACACATGCCACTTGTAACCATAACTTGCTAGCTAGGAGTAATCACATGTTCCCATCAAACCACAAGGGGGCTGAGAAGTGCCATGCTGTTACATACTAAGAAGTTGTAAGAGCTGAAAATATTTGGTGAATAGTATTAACTACCAAATTTAGTATGTGTAGACACCTAGTTCAGGATGATACTAGGCAGCATAGAACAACTAAACAAAGGAGGGATGCAAAGGAAGACTCATTCTACCATATCATCAATGTCTTATTTTTTGGAAAAGTAAAGAAAAGCCAGAATGACATATGGAAAAACATTGAGATTTCTCAAAGCTGGATAGTAAGTCATGTGTTCACTTTATCATTCTATATAATTGTCTGTATGTAGAAATGACTTAAGATTTGAGATATGAAAAAATTAAAAATAAATTAATTGCTGGTTATCATATTTAAAAAGTAAAAGACAGCAAATATAAGGAAACAAAAAGGACATTAACCTCAGGCACAGGATATACTGTTTTTTAAAAACTGACTGGAATGGGTGTTTTCTAGATAAATACAAGTATCCAAACTTACTCAAAGAAACAAAAAAAAGCAAAAAAGCAGTAACAATCATGACAGACATTGATAAAGATATGAAAAATCTACATTTTTTGGTCTCCAAATTGTCAGGACCAGATGGTTTCACAGGTGAATTTTTCCATAGTTTGACAAGTTGCTAATATAATTTTCATTTATTCAGTGCTTTTGGAAGGTACGTGTTAAATGTTTTACATTCACTATTTTATAACATCTTCTGGGGAGACCTGTTCAGTGAATTTTATTATTATGCCCCATTTTATAAATGTCAAAACAAAAAACAATTAGTAGGGCCACATTTTAAATCCATTTCCCTCTGGCTACATAATAGATCATTCCTTTAGAAGTTTTGAATTTTAAATTGATTTAGTGCATGGAATGACAAGATAGCAAATGTGAACAAAACTACTAAAAAAATAAATTACAAGTATTCCATTCATTTGCCCACTTTTACATTGGATTGTTGATCTTCCTGGTGTGGAATCTCATAATTCTTTATATATTTTGAAGATCAAAACCCTTTCTGAGGTATCATTGGAAAATATATTTCCTATATGGTTGATTCCCTTTTCATTTTGCTGATGGTTTCTTTAGCCATGCAGAAGCTTTTTATTTTGATGAGATCCCATTTGATTATTCTTTCCTTTATGTCCCTTGCTCTAGGGTACATATCAGTGAAAATATTGCTGCGTGCAACATCTGAGATTTTCCTGCCTATGTTTTCCTCTAGGACTTTTATAATGTTATGACTTATATTTAAGTCTTTTATCCACCTTGAGCTTATTTTTGCATATGGTGTGATTTGGTGATCAGTGTCATTTATTTTGCATGTAGCCATTCAGATCTCCCAAGACCCTTTGTTGAAGAAGCTATTTTTACTCCATTTTATGCTTCTACCCCCTTTGTTCAATACCAGTATTCATCAGTAATTGACCATACCCAAGAGACAGAGGGCCCAGAGACATATGAAAAGATGCTTAGCATCACTAGCCATTAAAGAGATGCAAATTAAAACCACAATGAAATACCCCTTCACACCAGTTTGAAGGGCCATCATAAACAAATCAACAAATAACAAGTGTTGGAGGGGATGTGGAGAAAAGGGAACCTTAGTGCAGTATTGGTGGGAATGCAGACTGGCTCAGCCACTGTGGAAAACAGTGTGTAATTTCCTCAAATAACTAAAAATGGAAATGCCCTTTTAAAATTTTTAAAAAGATTTTTATTTATTTATTTTTAGGGAGAGGGAAAGGGAGGGAAAAAGAGAGAGAGAGAAACATTAATATGTGGTTGCCTCTCATGCATCCCACCCCAATGGAGACCTGGCCCACAACCGAGGCATGTGCCCTGACTGAGAATTGAACCAGTGACCCATTGGTTCACAGGCCAGTGCTCATTCTACTGAGCCACACCAGCCAGGGTGGAACTGCATTTTGACCCAGAAATTCCACTGCTGGGATTATACCCTAAGATTCCTGAAACACCAACTCAAAAGAACTTATGCACCCCAATGTTCATAGCAGCACCATTTAGAATAGGCAAATGCTGGAAACAGCCTAAATGTCCATTAGTCAATGAGTGGATCATAAAACTGGTACATTTACACAATGGAATACTATGCAGCAGAAAGAAAGAAGAAGCTCCTATCCTTCCCAATAGCATGGGTAGAACTGGAGAGCATTATGCTATAAGTGAAATAAACCAGAGGGTGAGAGAAAAATACTGTATGATCTCACCCATAACTGGAACCTAATCAACAAAACAAAATACTGTGCTAAGTATAACCAGAAACACAGAAATAGAGAACAAACTAACAGTAACCAGAGGGGATAGATGAAGGGGGCAATGGAGAAAAGAAAGGAAAGGGACATCAAGGAACATGTATAAAGGACCCATGGACAAAGACAATGGGTGGGATAGGGTTGAATGTGGGAAGTGGGGTGGGTAGGGTGAGATAGTAATGGGGGGGAAATGGGGACAACTATAATTGAAAAACAAAAAATGTATAAATAAATAAATTACATGTACATCACTATTGGTGTACAAATTTCAAATAAAATATTTGCAAATATGTTACAATAGCAGATCAGCAGAATAATACACAATGATGAAGGGGGAGGCATTTGAGGAATGCAAAGAGTTCAATAATAGGTATCCCTAAGAATTGAATAAATATAATTTACCATATTAGTAAGTCAAAAGTCAAAAAATATGGTCATCCTGGTAGATACCACTAAAGGAATTTAAAAAATTTAGCCTTCAGTAAATTATGAATGCTTCCTTAAAAATATAATGTACGATTCAAATTAAAAGCTTTATGTTCATAGCAGCACAATTTACAATAGCCAAGAGTTGGAAGCAACCTAGGTGCCCGTCAGTAAATGAATGGATCAAAAAACTATGGTACATATACACAATGGAATTCTATGCCGCAGAAAGAAAGAAGGAGCTCCTACCTTTTTCAACATGGATGGAACTGGAAAGCATTATGCTGAGTGAAATAAGCCAGGTGTTGAAGGACAAATACCATATGATCTCACCTTTAACAGGAAGCTAAATAACAAAATGAACAAGCAAGCAAAATATAACCAAAGACACTGAAATAGAGAACAGGGGGACAGTGACCAGAGGGGAGAGGGGAGGGAATTTCAGGGGAAATAGGGGAGGGATTTAGAGGAACAAATATAAAGGATACATGCACAACAACTAAGAAGGGTGGAAATGGGAGGGAGGGGGGAGAATGGGGGTTGGGATGGGATGGGAGCAATAGACAGAAAACTGTAGTTGAAAAATAATAAGAGCCCCTGGGGGAATTATTTTAAATAATTTTAAAAAAAATTTTAAAAAGCCTTATGTTCTATTGTAAAAAAGATTGAAAAGACTGACTTTAATTTCAGGACCAAAATTAAAATGCTGTTTTCAACACTATTATTTAAAATAGTTTAAAACATGCTAGATAATGCATTTAGACAGAGAACAAAATCAAATTTTATACATTTGAAATGTAGGTAATGCAAAATTAATATACAATGATTAATATCTTTCATTTACACCAGCAGGAATTAAAATGTAATGACACAAATAAGCCCATTTACATAGGCAGTGCAAAATAAAATATCAAGGAATAAATTTACCAAGCAGTGCATATTAAGTGAAGAAAACTACTATATAAAATTTTACTCGGGGAAATTAAAAGAAAAAACCTGAATAAAAGTGGAGGAACATAGAAAAGTCCAAAGTTTAGTGGATAGGCCATCAAGGAAAAAGTATGAAGGACACATGGACAAAGCCAAAGGGAGTAGGTTTGAGGGTAGGAGGCACAGATGGGTTAGGGCCTATGGTGGGGTGAAAATGGAGACAACTGTACTTGAACAACAATTTTAAAAATTATAATTTATCTATTATAAAAGGCCAAAGTTTAAAAATATAATTTCTCTGTGCCTATAAAATAAAGATTAAAATGAGATATTTTTCACCCTTCAGAATGACTACAAAGAAACATGTTAGCAGAGAAGAAGAACATGTAGAACCCCACTGTTAGAAAAGGTGTGAGATCTGGGCATATTCATGAATGATACTGAAAATGCAAAATGTTCCAGCTGTTTTGAAAGGCAAGTAGCATTGTGCTTTCTTAACAAATTAAATATATGACTCAAACCAAAAGCCCTATGTTTAATCATAAAAAATTAAAAATATCAAATTAATTTCAGGAACAGGGGAATTCTTGTTAAATTATTCTCATAAATTATTATTCTTAAACTATTCTTATAAATTATTTCAAAAGTATTAGGTACTAATGTTATGAAAATGCACCGATGGAACAATGAAATAAAATAGAAGGTTTAGATATACATTTAGTCATCTACTGTAATTTGAACTCTAATACAAGTATCATTTTAAATATTTTGGGGGATGGACTAATCAATAAATCATTTAGGGAAAACTGAGAATAGTAATAGTAAAAAGACTAAGTCCAGCCAATATATTCTCACTATGTTCCAAATTTTGTGCAAAATTTTTTGAATAGATTCTTTCATTTTCATCACAAACCTATGGGTCAGGCAGTATGATCACCCTCTTTTTACAGATAAAGAATGAGACTCCAAGAAATTAAGTGATTTTTTCAGGGTCACTGAGCAATCAAGTCATAGAGACCAGCTATAACTCTTTATCATAGAGCCTAAGCACTAGCTACTAATCTTCATTACTGCATCACTTCAAATCCTGATGTAATTCCCATATAGATCAAATATTTAAATGTTAAAAGTTAATTCATTATAGAAAATATATAATGTATGAATTTTTTTATGATCTTGATGGGGGAGATGCCATTCTAAATTCACTGCTATACCTAGAAGCCACAAAATTTTGATCAATATGATGACATAAAAATGTAAAACATTTTTTTAGCTAAACATATTAATGACAGTTAAAAGACAATCTAGGAAGAAATATTTGTAATATACTGGACAGGCTAATTTTCTCAATATTCAAAGAGCTTGTATAAATCAAATCTAAAAAGATGATAAAAGGACCCATGGACAGAAACAAGGGGGAGGCAGAAAGAATTGAATGGTGGAGGTGGGGGTGGATAAGATGGGGGAGAGTAATGGGGGAAAATAGGAACAAGTGTAATTGAACAACAAAAAAATAACAAAAATTTTTAAAAAGATGATAATTTTACTTAAAAATGGGCAAAACATGCTGGATAGTGTGGCTCAGTGGACTGAGTGCCTGCCTGCAAACCAAAGGGTTGCTAGTTTGATTTCCAGTCCAGGGCACATGTCTCGGTTGCAGGCCAGTCCCCAGTAAGGAGTGCATGAGGCAGACATAGAACAAACATTTGAAAATTTATATGGAACCATAAACAACACTGAATAGCCAAGGCAATTTTAAGAAAGAAGAACAAAGTAGGAGGGATCTCAATACCTGATATCAAAGTGTATTACAAGGCCATGGTAATGAAAACAGTCTGTTACTGACATAAGAACAGACACATAGACCAATGGAACAGAATAGAGAGCCCAGAAATAAACCTGAGTCTCTATGGTCAATTAATATTTGACAAAGGGGGCAGAAGCATAAAATGGAGTAAAAAATAGCCTCTTCAACAAATGGTCTTGGGAGATCTGGATGGCTACGTGCAAAACAATGAAACTCGATCTCCAAATTGCACCATACACAAAAATAAATTCAAGGTGGATAAAGACTTAAATATGTCACGACACCACAAAAGTCCTAGAGGAAAACATAGGCAGGAAAATCTCAGATATTGCCTGCAGCAATGTTTTCACTGATACATCGCCTAGAGCAAAGGACATAAAGGAAAGAATAAACAAATGGAATATCATCAAAATAAAAAGCTTCTGCACAGCTAAATCATCAGCAAAATTAAAAGGTAATCCACCATATGGGAAAATACATTTGCCAATGCTAACTCAGACAAAGATTTGATCTCCAAAATCTATAAACAACTCACAGGACTCCACTCCAGGAAGACAAAAAACTGATTAAGAAATGGTTAAAGACCTGAACAGACACATCTCTAAGAAGGACATACAAGAGGGCCCATAGACATATGAAAAGATGCTACGCTCAGCATTATTAGCCATCAGAGAGATGCAACTTAAAACCGCAATGTGATACCACTTCACACTGATCAAAATGGCCATCATATCCAAATCAACAAAGAACAAGTGCTAGCGAATTTGTGAAGAAAAGGGAACCCTAGTACACTGTTGGTAGAAATGCAGACCAGTGCAGCCACTGTGCGAAACAGTATGGAATTTTCTCAGAAAAACTAAAAATGGAACTGCCTTTTGACCCAGTATTTACCCTGCTGGGTTATACCCTAAGAATCTTGAAAGACCAATTCAAAAGAACCTCTGCACCTCAATTTCATAGCAGCACAATTTACAATAGCCAAGTGCTAGAAGTAACTCAAGTCCCCATCAGTAAATGAGTAGATTAAAAAACTGTGGTATATTTTCACAATGGAATACTACAAAGCTGAAAGAAAGAAGGAAATCCCATCCTTCATGACAGCATGGATGGAACTGGAGAGCATTACATTAAGTGAAATAAGCCAGGTGGTGAAAGACAAATACCATGTGATCTCACCTATAAGTAGAACATAACCAACAAAAGAAACAAGCAAGCAAAATGCAACCAGAAACACTGAAATAGAGAACAAACTGACTGTAACCAGAGGGGAGGTAGGAGGGGATAATGGGGGGGAGGGGAGGGGTCATCAAGGAATATGTATAAAGGACCCATGGACAAAGCTGAAGGGGTGTAGGATCGAGGGTGGGAGGTGAGAATGGGAGTGGCTGGGTGATAGTAATGGGGGAGGAATGGAGACAAATATACTTAAACAACAGTAAAAAATAATGAGGAAAAATATCGACAAAGATTAAAGAACATGAGGAAACCCATTGTCAGGAAATGCATAGAATATGTGTGTAACAGTACACAGATGGCAGAGATGCAATTTTTTCTAGCCTATTCAGAAGGGCAATTAGGGTTTTGTGTCAAAATTTTGTAAATTAAATACTCCTTAGCTCATCAGACCTTCTAGGAATAGTTCCTATGATGACAAAAACAGAAATACCTAAAGATACATGCAGAGCATGATCACTGCCATTGTTTTTAATAGGGAGAATTTGGCAATAACTTAAATGTCAATCAAGTGAAAAGTGGCTTAGTAAAGACCTGTATAGCCTGTTGTTCCTATCTTTCATGGTCTGTAGCCATGAAAATGATGAGGTGAATGAACATAAAAAGGGGTCTACAATACACTGATGAGTGAGAAAAGCAAGATATCTAATAGCATGCATGTATAACCTTATTCGTGCAAAAGTGTATATAGGTTCGTGTGTTTACATGTACCAATATATGAATATCTAAGAAAATCTTGACCTCTTGACTCTCATCAAGGCCTGTTTCCACAGGTATTTTATTCAAAGAAACAACAATTCATCATGTAAAATATTTGAAAAGCAACTTTACTCTTTCATTTCTACTCTTGAAAAGTGCTGTAGTAGAGAACACATTCATAATGCACAACAAAGCTTATTAGACACTCTTTCCATCTTTTTATCTCTATCTCCCTCTATGTCTCCACTACTCCTTCAATTTATGTAATTGGAAGTATTTTGGTACCTGTTACTGGTTTAACAAGCAGAGAGAAGGAGGGAGGGCGGGGGAGAGAGAGAGAGAGAGACAGTCATTGTGGGCCAGGCTCACACTGAATTAAATTGTCAGATCTGCTACTCAGGTAGAGGATATAAAAGTATATGGTTGGGGAGGAAAGTGTACACCAAAAAGGCCCTGGGCATATACAAGTATAAAGATAATTAAAATATAAATAATATAAATATATATTCTTAACTAAAGCTTCCTGGTTATTTTCCAAAGGAGAAAAATGGTCAATTATGTACATTGTAAGGTTCCTCACTTTACAATGTTCTTAAGACAGTATTTCATTTTGTAGCATTAGGAAAAATTTTCTAGTGCTTTCCTGTGTTTATTATATGCATTGTAGACTCATAGTATGTTAAAGATGTGCAATTTTCTATATAATTGTTTAAGTTACATGTGGACATTTGTATATTTCTTTCAGACTAGATCGCAATACCTCATCTTTGGCACTATTCACAATCTGGGCTAGGTGATTTCTTTTTTAAAAAAATATTTTATTTATTTATTTTAGAGAGAGAGGAAGGGAAGGAGAAAGAGTGGAAGAGAAACATCAATGTGTGGTTGCCTCTCATGTGTCCCCTACTGGGGATCTGGCCTGCAACCCAGGCATGTGCCCTGACTGGGAATTGAACCGGTGACCCTTTGCTTCACGGGCCCATGCTCAATCCACTGAGCTACACCAGCCAGAGCTAGATGATTCCTTTTTTATTGTTGGAGGTGATGAAACTGACCAGTGCCTTGTAGAATTATTAGTAGCATCTCTGGCTTCTAGCTGTTGAATGTCACTAAGGACCTCCCACTCTCCCCCACCCCCACCCAGGTTGTGACAATCAAAGATATGTCCAAATATTGTCAATTGTGCCATAGGGGGCAAAACTGCCCCTCCTTGAGTAACACATGAATTAACAGAGATCCTGTGGTGGGGCACATAAGATTGTATACAGATTTAAATATACACACATATGTATGTACATTTATGTGAACATCTCTGTAATATAATCTTTTTATCATGATAAACTTTGTGTTTCTATTTTGTGAATTAACAAAAATGGATCATGTAAAAAGTAAGCACCACAAAAGGCTAAAGCTCAAACAGTGAATACACATTTATTTCCAAAATTTATGAAAAGCTAATCAGATGAAAACAAATCATGCAAGAATGTCATTACAATAAAAATAGCACTGATAAAAATGCTACATAGACTGGAAAAATGCAACTACCAAGGATGAAGAACTGGTGAAGTACAGCCAAAATCTAATTACAAGTATTCCACAGGGAAAATGAAGGGCTACTAAATTTTTTTTGTTATTTTGTTGTTCTATCTTTCTTCGAGGCAGAATATGCTTAAGCTCATACTGGGATTGTTTCTGAATAATTCTAGACTGATGAAATGAGTCAGAGACTTGCATAAACTCTCTGGTGAATTCACCATCTGCCAATGTCCTCTGAGTATTTTCTATGATTGAACTTATTGAACAACTGACATTGAAGGCATTGCTGAGTAGAAAGAAACAATGAGAATATAAAATAAAGAGACATGGAAATAAACAGCAAACTGACATTAACCAGAATGGAGTGGGGAGGGGGGTAATGGGGTAAAAGAAGGGGAAGGGGTGTCAAGAAATGTGTATAAAGGACACATGGACAAAGTCAAAGCGGGGTAGAATTGAGAGTGGGAGGTAGGGGTCAGTGGGGTGTGGGAGAGTGGTGGGAGGAAAATAGAAACAACTGTACTTGAACAATAATAAAAAACATAGGAAAAATAAATGAATAAATAAATAAAATAAAGAGAACATACAAACATCAAAGTCTTACTGATTTAGAAGACTGTGTCACAAGCCTAGCTTTGGAGGAATTTTCTGGTGTGTCCAAAGAGCTTCCTCTTGCTTCCAGAAAAACTTCTTACTGTGATGAAAATCTTTGGTGACACATAGGCATAACATTAAATCATTAGCACTAATAGCTACTGGAACTAAAAAACACCAAACAAAATTCTACCTAAGGTAATGTTCTCATTGGTGGAACTCACCAGAGTGTATGTAAGGAAAGCTTCCAGAACACAGATCCAAAGTAATATTTTGGTTCACATGTTGACTTGGACAATGATTTTCAGGACACTTTCCAGTTTTCACTTTCTCCACTTTTCAGTTGTGTAATCTAATCAAATATGCAATTTGTCCCTCTACTATCTGCAGGAAAAACATGAAAATCTTTCATTTCTCTCTGTCCCATCCTTTGTGAAATATACTCTTGTATGCAAGAAGCATCATTGAAGGCCGTTGTACATTTCAGAAAAGCAATGTCTTGGATAACTTAAAAAGTAAACCAAAGTAATTTTGATGGATATCAATAAATGAGGTGGGTTGCTATACAACCAATATACAACTAATTCATGTAAGATAAAATAAAATTGGAACAGATACACAAGAATAGTATTTTAAATTTATATAACTTATATAATTTTTAGCCATTAAGGTTTTCTCTGTTTCTATCCCATTCACATCAGTGCTGCTCCTAATAAGGAATAGCCCAAACCTAGCCCATTAATTTCCCCAATTTTTCAGCTTCATTTAGATTTTTTTTTTAAATGAGTCACATAGATAAACTCTACTTCAGTAGACAGACATCTTCAGGCTAGGCATTTAGAAAATATATTTTTTGGTGTATTGGTTTGAACAGGAAAGGGAAGAGTTGACACACACAACAAAATCCTTTATTAAGTTCCATGGCCCCAAACCAAGACATCATCCAATTTGTAAATAGAGTTTTGTTGGAATGCAACTGTGTCTGTTTAAGTCTATAGCTACTTTTGTGATGTAAAGGCAGAATTAAGTATCTGAGGCACAGACACTGTGATCTGCAAAATCTAAAATATTTGGTATCTAGCCCTTTGCCGAAAATGATTATCACCATCTTTCATAGACTACCAAAAGTAAGTGACTGTAGAAATATTTGAATCCTTTTAATTTTTTTTGGAAAGGACAGAAACTGAGGTCTAGAAGGGGTGTAAGACTTTTCCAAACTCACACAGCTTATCACTAGCAAAACAGTTACTAGAAACCAGGTTTCTTTGTATACTTCAGGAGAAATGAATACTGCCTTCAAAAATTATAACTAAAGTCCACAGTTATCCAAAAATTATATTTCATCCTATTAGATATCACCAATGTTTTGGCCTTTGAAGGCCGAAGGCCAAAGTGATCTAAAACCAGGTTTTCCCTTGGATAGTAAGGGAAAACCTGGTTTTAGATCTGTGAACTAAAGTTCCCTTGCTTTTTCCTGTAGACTAGATGAGACAATGTACTTATGTGTCTAGCCTACCAACTGACTTGAGTTAATTTTCTTTCAACTTTCATTTTTCTAGGTGAACAAACTGGAGTCTGATGGGTATAGTGGCTTGTTTTGAGGCCATATATGCAATGATAATTAAAGATAGGATTCACCCTTGGCATTTAGGAGTCCAAATTGAGTCTTCATTCTATAATGCCAAATGAAAAATTCAAATACCGAACACTAGAAAAGTGATTATAATATGGTTTCTCCATGTAAGAAATAAAAAGCTGTGTCTCTGCATGCTTAAAATGAAAGAAATTTAGAAGGGTTATGTTATACATAACACTATCTATCAATCAAAAATAAAAGGCATAAAATTTCCAAAAACAACATTTGGCAATTAAAAATGGAAATTGGTGCAGTCATTATGGAAAACAATATGGAAGTTCTGCAAAAAGTTAAAAATAGAATTTCCATAAAAATGATTGTGTGAAATGATCTTCTCCATGGAAGAAAAAAAATCAGAAGCTACAAAACACTAAAAAAAGTAAAGATATCTCTGTCTGCCTATATATATATATATATATATATATATATATATATAATCTCCATACATATTTAACTATATAAAAATATGCTATGTATTTAAATTTATGCTCACTGAAATATGTAATAAAATTAAAAGACAAATGGCAAAACACGTGTGACATATGACAAAGGACCAATCTTCTTAAAATATAAACAGCTTTTATTTATTTTTTTATTTAACTTTTGTTCAAGTACAGTAAAAATAAAATTAAAAATTAGACTTGGCTAGTGTGGCTCTGTGGATTGAGTGGCAGCCTGTGAACCAAAGGGTTGCTGGTTCGATTCCCAGTGTGGGCACATGCCTAGGCTGTGGGCCAGGTCCGCAGTAGGGGACACATGAGAGACAACCACACATTGATTGTGGTTGCCTGCCTTCCCTCCCTTCCTCTCTGTCTAAAATAAATAAAATCTTTTTAAAAATTAAAATACAGAGCCCTGGCTGGCATAGCTCAGTGGATTGAGCACTGGCCTGTGAACCACACGATCGCGGTTCGATTCCCAGTCAGGGCACATGCCTGGTTGCAGGCCAGTTCCTTGCAGGCTAACTACCAGCAGGGGACGCACAAAAGGCAACCATACATTGATGTTTCTCTCCCTCTCCCCTTCCCCTCTAAAGATAAATAAATAAAATCTTTAAAAAAATTAAAATACAAACATAATAAAAAATACCTATAAATGATACGAAAGACATTTACTAAAGATATACTATGGACAACAGTGTAGTAATGTCTGGGGAGAGGAGGGTATAAGGGGACTAAATGGTAATGAAAAATTACAATAAGAATTAAATAAAAAAGAAATACTAATAATTATAAGCAAATTAAATTAATTGTGATCTAAAAAGATGTCATATACTTCTTATCAAAATGCCAAATATAATTCTGAAACATCCAGTGTTATCAACAGTGTGAGAATTTAGGCCATCCCTTTCACTTTTGATATAACAGATATTTTGACAAGCTCTATCAAAATTTTAAGTGCATATAATATTTTATTCTATGATTCTACTTTTAAAGTTATGCTCAGATATATTCACAGATATACAAAAAGATATAGCTATAATGCTGTTCACAGTGGCATTAATTATGTCCTCAAATACCTAGAAATAACCTACATGTCCACCAATGTGAACTGAGTTATATAATTAATATTATACAGATAAAAATAAAATAAAATGCCACCATTTAAATGAATGTAGTAGATTTTCATGTGCTAATAGGGGTTGATCTCAAACTGCATTAAGTATAAGAAGCAAGCTACTATACAGTGTATGTATTATTTTCCCTTTGGCATGGGTTTAATTGTGTCCCTTTAAAATTCATATGTTGAAGTCAACCCCCAGTACCTCAGAATATAACTGTGTTTGGCAATAATATCTTTAAAGAGGCAATTTATTTATTTTTTCCCCCAAAGTATTTTTTAAATATTCTATTCTTGTTGAAGTACAGTTTTCTGTCTTATATTCCCAGCCTTGCCCACCCCCCCAGTGCTCCCCACCTCCCTCCCATTTCCACCCCCACCTTAGTTATTGTCCATGTGTCCTTTGTATTTGTTCATGTGAATCCTTCCCCTTTTCCCCTGTGATTCTCTCCACTCTCCCCTCTGGTCCCTAAAGAGGCAATTTAGGTAAAATGGGATCATATGGGTGGGTCCTAATAAAATATGATTGTTGTCTTTATAAGAAGAGAATTAGGATACATACAGACAACACACAGAAACCACACCATATAAAGAGATAGCCAGAAAGTGGTCATCTACAAGCCAAGGAGCGAGGCCTCAGAAGAAATCAACCCTGTTAACACCTTGTTCTTAATTCTAGCCTTCAGAACTGTAAGAAAAGAAATTTGTTTGAGCCACCTAATCTGTGGTATTTTGTTATAACAGCCTTAGCAAACTAATACAACAGGTACAAGAAACAAACTAACAAATAAAATGCCTATTGTAAGTGGGGAGGTATAAGCATAGGGAATTTCTGGAAGTAAAACTATTGGTAACTAAAATTTAAGACAGTAAGAACAAAGTTCTCTTGTAGAAAGGAGACTAATTTTCTATTGTTTTGCGTTTTTATCATGTGTATTTGTTCTTATAATACATTTTTAAAAATATTTTATTTATTTATCTTTAGAGGGGAAGGGAAGGAGAGAGGAAGAGAAACATCAATGTATGGTTGCTTCTCGTGCATCCCCTGCTAGGAACTGGCCCCTGCCGGGAACTGGCCTGCAACCCAGGCATGTGCCCTGACTGGGAATCGAACCGCAATCATCTGGTTCGCAGGCCTAAGCTCAATCCACTGAGCTAAACCAGCCAGGCTGTAACACATTTTTAAAATCAGTGAAAACAAAATCAGCACTTGATTAAAATGTAAAACTTTTGAACAGGCTGTCAAGAAGAGAGAAAACTATAAATAATCACTGAATATTTAAAAGAAAAAATAAGTTTACTAATAATCAAGGGTATAAATAAAAACATGTTATCATATTTTACCCATCAAAATGGAAATTTTTAAGACAACAATTCAAAGTGAATGTAGAATATGGTGGTGAATATCTTGAGCTTTGTGGTGAAAAGGACCAGAGGTCTGCTAATTGCTAATTAAGAAAGTTATTTGCTAAACTCTATCTGTAAATAAGGATAACAGTACTTAACTCAGAATAATTTTGAGTAGTCATGAGATGAAATGTGTATAGTGACTGGCTCTCAGTAGTGTTAATAAATTTTAACTGTATTATCATGTGATGATAATGTTACAGAGAAATCAGTACCTTTGAATCTGGATGGCAAAAGGATAAATCCGCACGATCTTTTTATAGAGCAGCTGGTAATGTCTTTTGAGAGCTTGACTCAGTAATTTTTTTATGGCACTTTAAGGGAATAATCAGAGATGTGCAGAAGATTTACATAAAATATTGCTAATGGCAGTACTATCTATAGGCATAAATACATGGGAACAATCTAAATGTCAGGCAGATGAGACTGGTCAAATAAAATAAGACATATCCATATAATCATATTCTATGTAATTATTACACATCATATTTACAAAACATATTTTAAGCCATAGGGAAACTATAAAAAATGATGTGAATTAACAAAAGTAGGATACAAAATTCTACATACACCATGACTCTCCTTTATAAAGAAAACAATAGAGCTCTGGCTGGTATAGCTCAGTGGATTGAGCTCTGGCCTACAAACCAAAGGGTCGCCAATTCAGTTCCAAGTCAGGGCACATGCCTGGGTTGTGGGCCAGGTCCTCAGTAGTGGGTGCCTGAAAGGCAACCACACATTGATGTTTCTCTTCCTCTCTTTCTACCTCTCTTCCTACCTCTCTTCCTGACTTTCTACAAATAAATAAATAAATCTTAAAAAAATAAAAATACAATAGAGGCAAAATAATATAATAAGCCCTTGCTTCTGTGGCTCAGTGGATTGAGCATGGGCCTGCGAACCACATGATCGTGGTTCGATTCCCAGACAGGGCACATGCCTGGGTTGCAGGCCAGTTCCCAGCAGGGGAAGCATGAGAGGCAACCATACATTGATATTTCTCTCCCTCTCTCCTTCCCCTCTAAAGATAAATTCTTTAAAAAATAAAATACATAATATAATAAAATGCCAGCATTGCCTATCTTTAGGTGGTCGAACTACAGATGATATTTTTAGTTTTTTCTTTTTTTCAAATGTTTCTAAAAAGAGTATACATTATGTTTTTGCAAGGACCACATTTTAAACATAGTATTTAATACAATATACATACAAAAAAAGCGACTGAGTGCTTATCATGATGAATTTTCACAAACTGAATGTACTCTGTGTTACTTGCACCATAGCGAAGAACCAGACATCACCAGTCCCCCGTATTCTTGCCTTGAAGTCTCTTTCACTTTCTAACAACTCCTCACCCTCTCTACCCAGGGTTAGCATTGTCCTCACTTCTAACAACTTATATTTGTTTTGTCTGTCTTCCAGCTTTTCACAATTGAATAAGGTGTTAGAAGTGGGTTTGTCATATTTTTTGTGATGTATTTGATTTAATAATGGCAGTTTGATTTCAAACCACTTCATCTTAGTTACCCCTCAATCCATCTTTTGGATTATAAGAAAGAGAATAGAAAGTCCAGATATAGTCCCAATATATGTGACTTTATATATCATAATGAACACAGCAATATTTTTTATTGAATTTATTGGGGTGACATTGGTTCACAAAAGCACACAGGTTTCAAGTGAAAAACTCAACAAAGTATCAACTGCAGACTGAATTGTGTGCTAATTGCCCCAAGCAAAGTCTTTTCCCACCCCATTTAACCCCATCTGTTCCTACCTCCACTTACATCCACTCCCTTTCTCTCTATCATCACACTGTTGTCTATGTGTATATATTTATATATAATGGTCTGTTCAGAAAAAGCCTGGCCATTATTAATATAATGAGAACAGTTTGAGGGACACTTATATAACCTGAAAGTGATGAGAGTGCACATGCCTGGATAATGATGACTTCACTGTACTAGTCAGTTGGGGTGGTAGACACCATTGAGTGAGCATGTGTACTGTGTAGTCATCACATTCAAAATGAGTGAGTGAGCAGAGAAACAAATCTGCATTAAATTTTGCATTAAGCTTGAACATTCCTCTGTGGATACTATTGAGATGATTCAGAAGTCTGCAGCTATGGGCAACTGGTGATTGGCAGCTTTATCACAACAGTGTGCCTGCTCATGTATCACATTTCCTGCAGAGTTTTTTGGGTGACATAGAAAATCATCCAGGGGGACTCAGCCGCCCTGCAGCCCAGATTTGGCACCCTGTAACTTCTGGCTTTTCCTAAAACTAAAATCACCTTTGAAAGGGAAAAGATTTCAGACCATTGAAGAGATTCAGGAGAATATGACAGGGCAGTTGATGGTGAATGGGAGAACTGTGTGAGGTCCCAAAGTGCCTACTTGAGAGGAGACTGAGGCATCATTGTCCTATGTACAAAGTTTCTTGTATCTTGTACCTCCTTCAATAAATGTCTCTATTTTTCATATTACATGGCTGGATACCTTCTGGACAGACCTTGTATATGTGTATGTGTTCCTTTCCCTTAATCTTTTCACCTTCTTTCATCCAGTCCTCCTTTCCCCTGCCCTCTGACAGCTGTCAGTCTGTTCCATGTGTCCATGTCTTTATTTCTATTTTGTCAGTTTATTTTGTTCATTAGATTCTACATATCAGTGAGATTATATGGTATTTGTCTTTCTCTGATTGGCTTATTTCATTCAGCATAATAATCTCTAGGTTCATACATGCTATGGCAAAATGTAAGATTATCTTATTTTTATATCGCTGAGCAGTATTCCATTGTATAAATGTCACAGTTTTTTTTATTCACTCATCTACTCATGGGTGTTTGGGTTTGTTTCAGAACTTGATGGTTATAAATAACACTGCAATGAACATAGGAGTGCATATATTCATTTGAACTAGCATTTCAGGTTTCTTCAGATATATTCCCAGAAATGGGATCACTGGGTCAAAGGCAGTTCCATTTTGAATTTTTTGAGGAAACGCCATACCATCTTCCATAGTGGCTGAACCAGTTTGCATTCCAAATAACAAGGCATGAGGGTTCCCTTTGCTTTATATTCTTATCAATACTTGTTGTTAGTTAATTTATTGATGATAGCCATTCTGAAAGGTATGGGGTGACATTGCAGTACATGTCTGTGTTTAATTTGCCTTCCTCTGATGATTAGTTACATTGAGAATTTTTCATATGTCCATTGGTCATCTGTATTTTCTCTTTGGAGAAGTATCTATTTTGCCCATTTTTAAATTGGATGTGTGTCTTCTTGGTATTCAGTTGTATAAGTGCTTTATATATTTCAGAAATTAACTCTTTATCATAACAGGTATGTATCATTATCATATGTATCATTGATGAATATGTTCTCCCATTAATTTTCATTCTGTTGATGGTTTCTTTTGTTTTGATGAAGTTTTTTTAAAAAATATTTTATTTATTTATCTTTAGAGAGGAAGGGAAGGAGAGAAGGAGAGAAATATCAATGTATGGTTACCTCTTGTGTGTCCCCTGCTGGGAATTGGCCTGCAACCCAGGCATGTGCCCTGACTGGGAATCGAACCACGATCCTGTGGTTCACAGGCCTGCATTGAATCCACTGAGCTACACCAGCCAGGGCTTGATGAAGTTTTTTTTCTAGTTTGATGTAGTCCCATTTGTTTACCCTTTGTTTCTCTTATCCTAGGACATATATTGACAAAGATATTGTTACAAAAAATGTCTGAAACTTTACTGCCTATGGTTTCCTCTTAGATTTTTATAGTTTCACAAATTACATTTAAGTCTTTAATTCACTTTGAGTTCATTATTGTGTACAGTGTAAGTTGGTCATCTAGTTTTTTTATTTTTTTGCATGTGTCTGTCTAATTTTTCCAACAGTGTTTATTAAAGAGATTGTCTTTACCCTTTTCGATGCTCTTTTCTCCTTTATCAAATATTAATTGACCATAAAGGTGTGGGTTTATTTCTGTGCTCTCAATTCCTTTTCATCTATCTATATGCCTGTTCTACTATGGCCTTGGAGAAGTTTTGATATCAGGTAGTATGAAACCTCCAACTTTGTTATTCTTTTGCAAGATTGCTGAGGTTATTTGAGATCTTTTGTAGTTCCATATAAATTTTTGAAATTTTTTCCTAGATGTGTGAGAAACATGTTAGTATTTTAACAGGGATTTCATTGAAAATGTAGATTACTTTAAGTAATATGGGCATTTTAATGATGTTAATTTTTCCTATTTGTGAATACAGTATATATGCTTTCACTTATTTGTGCCTTCTTTAGTTTCATTCTTCAGTATCTTTTTTTAAAATATATTTTATTGATTATACCATTACAGTTGTTCTATTCCCCCCTTCATTCCCCTCCACCTTGCACACCCCCTCCCCCACCATTCTCCCCCCCGTAGTTTATAACCACGTGTCTCAATTTCTTTAGATTCTATATTTCCCCCACAATTCTTGCCCTCCCCCTATCTATTTTCTACCTAATGTCTATGCTATTTTCTGTGCCTTCTCCCCCCTTCTCCTCCTCCCACTCCCCTGTTGCTAACCCTCCATGTGGTCTTCATTTCTATGGTTCTGCTCCTGATCTAGCTGTCCTCTTGGTTTGCTTTTGTTTTAGGTGTGACTGTTAATAACTGTGAGTTTGCTGTCCTTTCACTGTTCATATTTTCATCTTCTTTTTCTTAGATAAGTCCCTTTAGCATTTCATATAATAAGGGCTTGGTGATGATGAACTCCTTGAACTTGACCTTATCTGAGAAGCACTTTATCTGTCCTTCCATTCTAAATGAAAGTTTTGCTGGATAAAGCAATCTTGGCTGTAGGTCTTTGGATTTCATGACTTGGAATACTTCTTTCCAGCCCCTTCTTGCCTGGAAGGTCTCTTTTGAGAAATCAGCTGACAGTCTGATGGGAACTCCTTTGTAGGTGACTGTGCCCTTATCTCTTGCTGCTTCTAGGATTCTCTCCTTCATTTTAGTCTTGGCTAATGTAATTATGATGTGCCTTGGTGTGTTCCTTCTTGGGTCCAACTTCTTTGGCACTCTCTGAGCTTCCTGGATTTCCTGGAAGTCTATTTCCTTTGCCAGACTGGGGAAGTTCTCCTTTATTATTTGTTCAAATATGGCTGTTTCTTTCCCCCTTCTGGTATCCCTATAATCCGGATGTTGGAATGTTTAAAGATGCCCTGGAGGTTCCTAAGCCTCTCCTCATTTTTTTGAATTCTCATTTCTTCATTCCTTTCTGATGGGATGTTTCGTGCTTCCTTCTGGTCCATTCCATTGATTTGAGTCCCAGTTTCCTATTGGTTTCCTGGACATCTCCCTTCATTTCAATTAGTTTAGCCTTCATATGTTCCTCTAATTTGTGACTATAATCAACCAGTTCTGTGAGCATCCTGATAAACAGTGTCTTGAACTGTGTTACTGAGAGGCTGACAATTTCTCGGTCACTTAGAGTTATTGGCTCTGGGACTTTGAGTTCTTCTTGCGCCATCTTTTGGGCTGTTCATGCCTGTTACGTAGCAGGATCGGAGCCCTAGGTGTTCACCAGAGCAGGGCAACTCAGTTGCTGGGTTGTGACACTGTATATGGGGGCGGGGTCAAAGAGGAGCAATGGCGTCCTGTCTGCCACCTCCCACCGCGGCCCCCAATGGTGCCGCAGCTGCCACCATCACCGTGGCCTGTGCGTTTCGTCCCACTGCACTCGAGTGCACCACCGCTGTCAGCCCTCCACCACTGGGTTCACCACTGGGGCCTGCATGGTCTGTCTCACTGTGCGTGAATGTGCGACGGAGGTCAGTCTGCCCCACACCCTGACTGGGTCCGGGCCACTTGCGTGCCTAGGTTGGGGTATCTGTCCTGCCCGACCCTGCTCTGCTGCTGGCTCTGCCCCTCTTACCGTCCTGGTTGAAAGGTTAGTTGTTGTTGGACTTCCGTATAATTCAATTTTCTGTTCCTTGGCTGTGTCTTTGTTTCCGAACCTTTGTTGTATTCAAACTTGGTTGTGGGAGAAGGCACAGTGTTTCCACCTATGCCTCCATCTTGGTGGAAGTCCTCAATCTCATTCTTCAGTATCTTACAATTTACTAAGTTGAGGTCTTTTATTTCCTTGGTTAAATTTATTCCTAGGTACCATATTTTTTGTTACAATAGTAAACAGAATTGTTTTGTAATTTCTATTTTTAATAGTTCATTATTCATGTATAACATTGTCACTGACTTAAGAAGAATGTATATACTGCTGCTTTGGGATTAAATATTCTGCAAGTATAAATTACATCCACCCAATGTAGTGTGTCATTACAGGTTGTAGATGTATTTTTGAAGATCTATCCATTGATATCAGTGGGGTGTTAAAATTCCCAACTATGGCTGCATTGTTGTCAAACTTTTCCTTACCATCCATCAAATTTTCTTTATATATTTAGGTTCTCCTATGTTGAGTGCATATATATTTTATAAGAGTTATATCATCTTGTTTGATCAAATGTAGTGATTTTTTTATTTATAGCCTTTGCTTTGAAGTATTTTGGCTGATATAAGTATTGCTAGCCCAGCATTTTTTTTGATCCATTTACATGGAATATTTTTCTCATCCTTTCATTTTCAATCTGTGTGTGTCTTTTGTTTGAGGGGGTGTCTTGTAGATAGCATATATGTGGGCCATGTTTTCTTACCCATTCAGCTATCCTATTTTTTTGGATTGGATCATTTAATCTGTTTTCATTTAATGTTAATATTGACAGCTACTTATTTATTGTCATTTTATCTTCACCCTTATCTGCCTCTCTCTCTATTTCTTTTCTACTTCTTCTTAAGCAGGCTCTTTAAACTTTCTTTCAATACTGATTTGGTAGTAAGAACTTCTGTAGTTTTTTTTGTTTGTTTGTTTATTTGTTTTTGGTGTGGGAAGCTCTTTATTTTGCCTTCAATTTTAAATGTTAGCTTTGCTGGATAGAGTAGTCTTGGTTGTAGGCCCTTGCGTTTCATCTCTGAGTATTTCATGACAATCCTTTCTGGCCTGAAGTGTTTTTGTTGAAAAATCAACAGACAACCTTATAGGATCTCCCAGTAGTTATTTAATTGTCTCTCTCTTTCTGCTTTTAAGATTCTCTCTTTGCCTTTAACATTTGCTATTTTAATTATACTATGTCTTCATATGGGCCTCTTTGGGTTCATCTTGATTGAGACTCTCTGTGCTTCCTGATCTTGAGTGATTTATTCCCTTACCAGGTTAGAGAAGTTTTCAGCCATTATTTATTCACACAGGTTTTTGATCCCTTGCTCACTCTCTTCTCCCTCTTTTACAATTCAGATATTGTTATGCTTGATGTTGCCCCAGACATCCCTTAGACTTTCTTGATTTTTAAAATTCTCTTTTTGATGCTCTGCTTGGGTGTTTACTATTATCTTTCCCACTAAGTTGCTGATTTGATCCTCTGCTTCATTTAAGTCTGCTATGGATTCCTTCTAGTGTATTCTTCATTTCAGGTATTTTATTATTCATTTCTGACTGGTTCTTTTTTATGGTTCCTGTGTCCCTTTTAATGTTTACTATCTCTTTGTTTGTATTTTCACTGAGATCATCCATTCATTCTTCTGCTAAGGTCCTGGAACATTCTTATAACTATTGTTTTAAATACTGCACCTGGTATTTTGGTTACATTCATTTCACTTAATTCTTTTTTTTTCTGGGCATTTCTCTTGTTCCTTTATTTAGAACATTTTTATTCTTCTCCCCATTTGAATCTGTGTATTATGTAGATCTGCTATGAATCCTAAACTTTTTATGATAAAGGCGTCTTGTTGAGCTCAGTGGCACAATCTTCCAGATCATCTGAGCTCCATGCTCCAGGAATGTTTCTTGTGGGTTATGTGCACCCCCTGTTGTAGTTGAGTCTTGAATGCTTGACCTTTTCATGGGTGGCATAAACCCTTTAGGCTGGTTTACTATGAAGATAACATTAATCATCATGTGTGATTCACTGTGCAGGGGTTACCCTGTGAGGTGAAGTTGTCCCCAGCATGGTCTGATGCCTGCAGGAATCCCACTTTGGTTGTATAGCTTGTGTGCAAGTTGGGTTAAACTCTGGTGTGGTCTGAAACCCACTACTGGTTGTGCTGTTTCTGGGTCCACTTGGGAACTGTTAACGTATAGGTTGATGTCAGATGTTGTATATAACTAGCCTTGGGGTATTTTTCTGGAACTATCATGTTATTTATTGTTTGTGGCTGCATCTACTGAGCCTGGATTATGCATGGGAGGGGCCAAGCTATGCACAAGTGTCAGTTTTCTCCAGGTTAGAGTTGGAGGAAGGTCTATAAAAGGCTTGAGACTCCTTGAAGTCCATCTCTCCCTATCAGCTACTCCACATCACCCTGCAGTTGTCTGGACTTCCTTCAGAGCCTTTCAAAGAAAGACTGTGGAGGAGCCCAGGCTGGCCACCACTTACAGATCCTTAGACAGGTCCTGAGCTCTGTTGGGTGAGATAACCAGGTCAGTAGGACAATGTTAGTGAGTACCCTACTTGGGGGTTGTGAGGTCAGGCCCTTAATGAGGTGAACGTGGCCTTTACTCCAGAGCCACACTACTCAATCTCAGCTAGATTCTCTAACTCTAGCCTTCCCAGGAGCAGTGTGCCACAGGTTCAGGTTGAATGCAGCCAGGAGTTATCTCTGCAGGAGCAAGTCAAGCAAGATGGAGCCACCAGGATTTGGGAGAACACATCAAAAGACTCTCCTATTGAGGGTGGTGCCAGCTGATCCCACAGGGAGTAGCAAAGTACTTCATCCTGGTACCAGACAATAGCCTTTGAGGGAGATACACTCCAAATGTTCCAGCTACAAGCAGCACTCCCTTCCCCTGCAAGGCTACTCCTACATGAGAGAGCAGATCAAAACAGTCTCCCATTGGGGGTGGTGCCAGAAAGCCTGTAGGTGGGATCAGCCACTTCTTGTCTTTCACATACAGAAGTCTCCAATGTGCAGCAAAAGTGTCAGCTCTAATCAGCTCTCAGATGCCCCTCAAAGTACTAAACTTAGCAGGACAGAGGCCCTGGCTTCCAGAAAGGCAGGTCAAATGAGTCTCCCATTGGGGGAATAGTGCAGGCTGAGCTTGCAAGAAAGATACCAGTGACCCTGGAGTGATGTAACCACACAATCCAGCACCCGATCATTTGATTCCCAGAACCCAAGAGATGAGCTCTGAATGCCCTACCTCTGCAGAGCAGTCTGATATTCCTGCAGGACTGAACTCAACAGGGAAGGGTCACAGGAAGTGGGGGGATGGCCAAGTGATTTGACAGGTGAGGGGTGCCAGCTGTGTGTGTAAGGTGGGGAAGGATGGTCCCCTTTCCAAAATTATACAGGTCAATCACTATCTGAGTTTTTGCCAAGAGTTTCTCCAGAAATGGAGTACCCCAAAGGTTCCTGCTGGGTGCAACTAGCAGACCCCTCAGCAAGACTCAAGCATGGTAGTGTGGTGTCACTGGGCAGTGCACTCCCTAGGCTGGTGCTGTAACAATAAGAGTGTTCAACCCTGAAAAATGGCATCTGGGTACTAGCAGAATCCCTTCTCTCCCAGGCTGACTGAATCCCCACTAATTTTTACCGTTAGATGGTATGTGGGCTCCTCTTCCCATTTCTGTTGATCTGGATTGGGGATCCCTGTGTGGGGTTGAGCCCCCACACTCTTGAAGGAAAAGAGTTTTGCAGCCAAAACATCCCTTTGGCTTCTCAGAGGCTGTACCTGTGTGTGGGTCCAGCCCTTTCCACATCTCCACCCTTCTTACCAGTTTCTATATGGCTTCTGTAAATCCTTAGGTACAATACTTCAATTCACCTAGACTTCAATTGGTCATTCAGGTTGATTGCTCTATAATTTAGCGACTGTAAATTCAGTCTGGCATGGGAAAGGGGAGGGTATAGCTTCCACCTACTCTGTAGCCATCTTGGAATTCCCTGTCATATTTTTTTACTATATTGAGGTATGTTCCACTTTGTTGATAGTTTTTAAATAATAAATGGATGCTGAATTTTGTCATGTCTTCTGCATCTATTGAGATGATCATATAATTTTTATCCTTGGTTTTGTTGATGTGGTTAATTGATTTTGAGGGGTTTTTTGTATTGTTGTTCAAGTACAGTTGTCTCCATTCTGGCCCCCCACTCCCCCCAACTCCAGCCATCCCCACCTCCCACCCTTAATCCTTATTCCATTTGGCTTTGTACATGGGTGTTTTATATGTGATTCTTGATTTTGTTAATTGATTCGCAGATATTGAACCATCTGCATTTTCCTGGAATAAATCTTAACTTGGTCATGGTACATAATCTTTTTAACAAATTGTTAATTTAGTTTGCTAATATTTTATTGAGAATTTTAGGATCTATGTTCATCAGAGATACTGACTTTTACCTTTCATTTTTTATAGTCATTGTGTAGCCCTGGTATCATTTGGTATCAAACTCATTTCAAAGCATTCCTTTGACTTCAATTTTTGGAATAGTTTGAAACGTATAGGTATCTTTTTTTTAATGTTTGGTAGAATTCACCTGTGAAGCTGTCTGGTCCTGGGTTTTATTTGGGGGGAGTTTTATTTATTTATTTTTTTAGTACTGATTCAATTTTGTTGCTTGTAACCAGTCTTTCAGATTTTCTATTTCTTGCTGGTTCATCCATGGAAGGTTATATGTTTCTAGAAATGTATCCCTTTCTTCTAGACTGACCAATTTCTTGGCATATAATTGTATCGTTGTCAATTTCTCCCTTATGTCTTTTCATATTTGCCTTATATATTCAGGTGCTCATTTGTTGAGTGTGCAGTTATAAATGTTATTTCTTCTTCTTCAATTGACCCGTCTATCATTATGTAATGCTCTCCTTTTTCATATTCTAGTCTTCATTTTAAAGTCTATATTGTCCAATATGAATATTGATAGTCCAGCTTTTTTTGTTTTTATTGCCGTGGATTATCTTTTCCATTCCTTCAGTTTAAGTCTGTGTGTGTTTTTCTGTATGAATTGTGTCTTTTGGAGTCAGTTTATGGATGGGTCTTATTTGTGTATCCATTCAACCACTCTATGCATTTTAATCAAAGCATTTAAGTCATGATACCTAAAAATTTGTTTTTGACACATGGTCTCTAAGTGTGAAGTGATCCTTGCCTGTCTAAAAGTGGGAAACAGCACCAGCCCAATATATCCAAACACTATCATCACCAATGAAAACACACCCATTGTCTTAGGAAGACAGCACAGCTCATTTGCAATTTTTTATTAAATTAACAGGTAGTATTAATATTTTTGAAAATGTAGGGGATTTCATCTCTTTCTGGTGATTTATACAATATGCAATAAAATGAGATGAGTGGTTATCAGATAGATCAGGGCTTTCTAGGTAATGAATCCCAGATATGTATCCTAGATGAGCACAAAATAAAAACTGCAAACCTAGAGCAATGTTTCTCAAAGTTTGGTCAAGGGATCTCTTGCATCAGAATCTCTAGGCATGCTGGGTAAATATACAGAGTTCTGAACTGTGAAATTTGAATGCTATGTAGGTGAGACAAAGGCATCTCCAGGATTAAGAAGATCTCCAAAATATAGAGCTGAATTTCTCAACATTGTCACTACTGGCATTCTAGACTGGATAATTTTTGTTATATGAAGCTCCATTATGCATAGTAAGAACTCTAGCTAATTGTATTTTTGTTGTTTGTTGTCTATTGCTTAGTTTGTAAGCCCTTTTGATTTTTTGTTTTTTCTTTATGGAATAAAGGTGGGGGTAGAATTTTTATTTTAATGAATAAATGGTCTCATTGTCTTCAAATTAGTCATTGGTTGCCCACTTTTATCTTGCTTTTTTACTGTAACAGCCAATTATCCTTATGGCCAGCCTGATTGTTCCACTTGGGTCAGAATAGGAAAACCAGAAGGTACACTTTCCAGCAGGCTGCCTGCATTTTGACTTCCTACTTGACAAGAAACCAGAAACTTAGCTTGTCCTACAATTCCACTTTCTACCATAAAAAATCCTTAGACCTCTAATCATGTGTCTACTACTTATCTTTCCTTGTTACCAGCAGTTTTTAAATTAATTCTATCAAAACACGCATTTAATTACAAAGGAAAATCTAGTGTGCTTTGAAGAGTTGAGCTGATAAAAGCAATCATATGTAGGTATATAAATGACTGGCAAGGTTTAATATATTAGCCTTCCTGAAGATTAGCAACAAGAACAAAAGTGTCTCTGTTTAAGTTTCAGGATTATTTTTAGAGAATCATTTAACAGATGACTAACCTTGTCTCTATTAGGTCATCATCCATTCAGAATACATTTTAATTATTATGGAGGATTCAAATCTCTTCGGCAAGACATAAGACTTTAACATTAATATTCCCATATATCCAAGTAAATTTGATCTTCAGGTCAAGCCAGGGTCTAGTAAGCAGAACTTTCAATAAACCATCTGCATGTTGGCTCCCATTCTGATCCATCAGCAGTCTACACCTTGGTGTGTCTTGTTATCACATTTTCCTATCAGTACAAGAACATGACTGATCCCCCGGCCTCCACAAGCTGTTAGACTATATTAGTGTTGAGATACTGTCATATGCACTTCATTTTAGAGGCTGGACATAGCTAGCCCAATTTGATTTTCTTAGAGGGCTGAGGAAAAACAAATAAGTATGAGCTAGAGAGAGAGGGACCAGAAGGTAAACACTAAGGCAGGGGACATTAAGTTGTCTCTTTCCAAGAAGAAAGAGCTTAGACAGCTTGAAGGTGCCAATAGAAAAGAGAGCTTGATGACTATAAATGGAACTGCCTTTTGACCCAGCAATTCTGCTGCCTGGATTATATCCTAAGAACACTGAAATACCAGTCAAAAAGAACATATGCACCCCAATGTTCTTAGCAGCACAATTTACAATGGCCAAGTGCTGGAAGCAACCTAAGTTCCAACCAGTAAATGAGTGAATCAAAATACTATGATACATTTACATAACACAGCAGAAAGAAGGAAGGAGCTCCTACCCTTCACAACAGCATGGATGGAACTGGAGAGCATTATGCTAAGTGAAATAAGCCAGGTGGTGAAACACAAATACCATATGATCTCACCTATAAGTAGAACCTAATCAACAAAGCAAACAAGCAAGCAAAATATAACTAGAGACATTGAAATTAAGAACAAACTGACAGTAACCAGAGGGGGGGAGATAATGGGAGAAAAGGGGGAACGGTCATCAGGGAACATGTATAAAGGACACAGGGACAAAGCCAAAGGGGGATAGGATCAAGGGTGGGAGGTGGGGGTTGGGGGATGGGAAGGAGTGGTAGAAGGAAAATGGAGACAACTATACTTGAATGACAAGAAAGAAAGAAAGAAAGAAAGAAAGAAAGAAAGAAAGAAAGAAAGAAAGAAAGAAAGAAAGAAAGGAAGGAAGGAAGAGAAAGAAAGAAAAGAGAGCTTGATGACTATATTTCTATGGCTTTCTTTCATTAAAAAGTATGCTCATTCCTACATGTTATCTTTTCTCCCTAGCAACAGGTGGCATTCCTGAAGATTTTACAAACCTTTCTTTCTCTAGCAGCAACATAAGGGGCAGGGAGTGGAGGGTACGGGCATCCAGAATTCTGATTAGTTCTTCTCAGACCAGTCACCTTCTGAGTCTGCTAACCTTCAACTTCAAACCAGTATCCCCATTTTTCCCCACTCAGATTTATGCCCTGAAAGACCTGTGGTGAACTGTCTTGCCACTATACCTCAACCTAAGCTAAGTCCAGAAAAGTTGCAGCCTATACCAGTGTTTCCATTCTCAACACCATTAACAGTTAAAGCCAGATAGTTTCTTGCTCTTTGGTGCTATGCTGTGCAATCTAATATATTTAGCAACATTCTAGGCCATTATCTAATTATACTAGCAGCCCCCATTCCCCCAGTTACAACAACTTCAAAATGTCTCCAGATATTGACAAATGTCCACTGAAAAAGTAGGGCTGAGGGAGCAAAATGACTCTCAAATTGAGAACCATTGACTGACATTGATAAGAAGACAGCAGAGATGTGGTGAGAGAGCTGGGTATGGAGCACAAGGTCTTTTGTTTTCACTCAAGGAGGGGAAGAAACTAAAGCATGGTGTGGGCTTTGAGTGCTTAGTCCACACAAAATGCAGACATTAAATAAAGGGGCAGCTGCTGCTAAACCTAGAGATACAATGATTGGTTTCTCTGATCACTTATTATGGTGATCACATCATAACATATATGAATGTCAATCACTATGCTATACACCTGAAATAGTATAATACTGTATGCCAACTATACTTTATACTTTTTAATTTAAAAATACATATGCTACTGCCTATGCCACAGAAACCCTGATTTAATTGGTCTAGAGTGACTGTTTACCATTCTGAAATAAAATCCATAAACCACTCATATAAATGATTTCTAAAAACTAATATAAAATATTAAATACAAAATAAAGGAGACCTTTAAATAAAGCAATTTGTTGAAAAATGTATTTTAGTATGTAAAGGTTCAGGCATAACCATGCTAGAAAATAAAACATGACATCACAATGGCCTTTCAGAGAAGCATGGCTACTGACAAGAACCCTAGTTCTAAGTAAATTGTCTGTGTTTGTACACACTAGATACCAGCTCCTCAAACATATTCAAAGATTTGAGACTAGAAATTATCCTTATTCTCTACTATATCATCAGTTTATTCCTATTTTATGTATCCTTTTCATCAGCAAGAAGCATCACTTCTATCTCAAAGGAAAATAATAACAAATTAAAAAACTATTGACCCGTGACACCTTTTTTCTTGCATCTAAAACAGATGGGTTTTCAGAAAGAGTTTTCTGTAGCCACTGTTTCCAATTCTTTCATTTCTCTTTTGGATCTCACTTTATATTACATAGAAACTGTTCTTTCCAAGCTTGCTAAACCTACCTCTCAATTTGAAGTTCTCATCTTACCTGATATATCAGCATCATTTGACCCAGTTCTTTATCCACTTAGGCTTGAAATACATTCTTCACTTGGCTTTCAGGACACTACATTGTGCTGGATATTCTCCTACCTCTCTAGCTATTCTTTAGAAGTTTCCTTTTCTAATGTCTCCTCATCTGACTCACTCCCTATGTGATTTCATTCTGCCTCAGTACATTATTGACTCCCACATTTGTATCTTCAGTCTTTCATCTCTCCAATTAGTGTGACCAAATGCCTTCAAACCATCCAACCATCAAGTAGTGATTAACATCATGGAAGTCGTAACCAGATTAAGTTGTGGGTTCACTACTTACTGCTGCATAGCGTGGCCTAGTTATTTATCCTCTCTATGCCCCAATCAGTAAATATGGAGTACCCATATGTGCCAGGAACTGTGTCTTTATCTTTTCTGAGAACTAAATGAGTAAATACTAACAAAAACTAAATGAGTAAATACTTATACTTTAATAGTGATGGATGCATAAAGGCAATATACATTATCATCATCATCATCATCATCATGATTCTTGACTCTTTTCCTTTTATCGCACCCAAAATTAATTTAATCAGGACATTATATAGGCTCTCCATCAAAATACTTTTAGAACTGGCCTACTTCTCACGATCTCTAACATCACAACTCTGGGCTAAATCATCATTGTGTCTCACCTGGATTATTTGAATAGATTCCTAATTAATGTATCTACCACCACCCCTACCTATCTACAATTCATTCTGCATACAGCTTTGAGAATTATTATTTAAAAATTCACTCCTTTACTTAAAACTAACAATGGCTTTATGGCTCACTCAAATCACATTCTATATGATCTGAATCCTGCTACTTCTGTGACTGACCTTAATTTCTACCACTATGGCTCTCTTACTCTTCCCCAGTCAATATGATTTCCTCATAGTTCTTGCAGTAAAACAAGCACATTCTTCCCACAAGACCCCTGTAACTGTTCATTTATGGATTTCTTTTTTCCTCAAATGTCCACGTGGCTTGTTCCTTTACCTTCTCTAATTTTCTCAAATATTGCCCTTCCAGTGAGGACTTCCTTGACTACTTATTTAAAATAATATCCCTTCAGCACCCTCTGAACCTTGACTTTCTGCATCATTTCCACCATTGTATTGATTACCATCAGGCATAGTATATATTTAGCTTATTTGTTTTTGTTTACTGCCTGCTCTTCCCTCACTAGCATACAAGTTACATAATGTCAGAAAAGAGTTTAGTCAGTTTGTTCCTAATGTTTACAACAGTGCCTGACCCCAAATGGATGCTCAATGCTAATAAGTTGAATGAATAAATGGGTGAAAGCAGTACATTAAATCAGTGAAATTGTCCCTTATACCTAGTAATTAACTAATAGAAAAACTAATAGATTTTTTAACCAACAGTTTTATTAGTGTATCTAGAGCATAGGATGTGTATGTGGGATGGGCAAATGATTTTAAGCAAAGAAACTACATAACAAAATTTGATGTTTAGAAATGGTAACTTTTATTTTATATTTATATATCTTATTTAATATTTGAAGCAACACAATAAGAGAGATAATCTTACTACTAATTCAAAAATGACAAAAATTAGATCCAGCAGGTTAGGGTATGTGGCAGAGATAGGATTTTAACTCTGAAGTTTGACTCCAGAGCCCCAGTGTTTAAATACCTCAGGTTCTAATGTCCCTAAAATGTAGCTTGGGTATCAGTGTGGAAGATACATATTTGATGATGGAGAAAAAGAAAGTAGCCTTGCTTGAAATCTTTCTTAATTGACAAATCACTTGTTCATTCTTTTGAACAATTACTGTTGCCCAGCCTCTCTTGCTAAGCACTAAGAATATGCAGGTGAATAGAGTGCATTTATAGTCCCTCTAACCCACAGTTATCAGGGGGAAACAAACATAAATAATTTGTAATAAATCATGCAATAAACACTGTTGTAGATATATGCACATAAATCTATAGGAATATAGAGAAGAGAGCATTCATCCAGTTCCCAGGTAAGTCAAGGTCAGTTTTCTAGAGGAGATGGTGTTTTAAGCTTCCATTTTAGAATGATTAAGATTTCATACTGACCAAGAGAGAAAGAAACTTCTAAGCAAAAGGAAAAATGGCATACGCAAATAATGAAAGTGATTAAAAATATGGCCCACAGGAAACATTAAAGGAATACAGCTTTGTTAAATGACAAGGTTTTCTGGGGGAAAAGGCAGCAGATGAAGACACAAATTGAAGTGGAACACAAATCATAAAGAAAACTGTGCATTTTAAGATTTGAACTTTTAATAAAGATATGAGAATTCAATAAAAGAATTTATATAGGAAAATAATACCATCAGATTTCCAATTTTAAAATATCCTGCTGGATTTGTTCTAGTGTTATTTTGGAGGAAAGCAAGACCTGGAACATAGGACCACTTGAGACTTCCTATAGTCCTAGGAAAGAAAATATGAAGTATAGAACTGTGTTAGTAAAAGATAGGGTTGATTTGAGAAATATAAAAAATGTTGTACCAATATGACTTGGTGACTAATTGGTTTATGGGGATGAGGAGAAAGAAGAAATAAAGGGCAATGCCAAAAGAGCATCCTAATAACCAGTGTTTTGAACTCTGCATCTGATAGATTGCTTAACTTTATTCTCATTTTGTTTAGTTCTTTTTATGAAGTTTTGTTGTATTCTTTCATTTGCACCATATTTCTTTGTCTCCTCATTTTGGCAGCCTCCCTGTGTATGTTTCTGTGTGTTAGGAAGAGTTACTTTGACTCCCTGTCTTAGTAATGTGGCCGGTTGTAGAAAAGCGCACCTGTAATTTGGATGGGACAGAGCCTTAGGTAATTGCCTATGTGGAGCAACTCCTGTGAACCAGGTTGATAGAATTTCAAATATGGTGTCTCCATTCTGTGTCTCTCTGTCGGGGGGGGGGTGTCAAAAAAAGGTATAATGGCTGCTGTCTGAGTTTTGTCTGGGAGGAAGCTGTGTCCCAGCTCTTTCCCTGTTGCCAGGCACTTCAGTTACTCCCTATATGTCACTGGGGACCGTCTAGGTGCTGCCTGGGTGCTGGCACCAGAGGGAGTAAGTCTGAGGAAGTCCATGAGGGGGCTCTCCAATAGGAGACTCCTGAGTATCCCAGAGTTTCTTCTGCCAACCCAACCCCCATGGTTTTTTATAGCCAGTTTTGGGGACTTATCTTCCTGGCATTGGAACCCTGGGTTGGGTGTCCTGGTGTGGGGCTGGGACTCCTTGCTCCCAAGATATTCTTCCCAATTTTTATCTACCACATGTAGGTGTGTCTCCACTGCTCTACCTGTCTGGATGAATGTGATCTTTTAAATTCCTTAGTTGTTGGACTTCCCTACAGCTTGATTTTTTCTGATGATTCTGAGTGATAATATTTTGGTAGCTTAGTTCTAATTTTTACTGTGTTTTGTTGTGCAAGGAGGCAAGTCATATTTACCCATGCCTCCATTTTGACTGGAAGTCCTCATCCTAGTTTTATAGTTGAAGGTCACCAAATCTCCTGGAGCTGGGATGCCTAAAGGTCAAAGTCTGTATCCTTTAATGTTAGCTCCTATGATTCTTATACAAACATGCAGTTTATCTTCAAGCTATATATTAGTCAGAGTCAACACTTTAAAAAACTGTCAAGGAAATGGTGGGGTGAGTTACAGTAAAACATTTTTAAAAATCTCTAGAGGGCATTATCTTTAAAGTACTGAGCAAAATAAAAATGCTAACTTGCACCAACATTACTTAACTTTTCTTTGAAAATATTAGCAAATAAAATAATACTAAGAATGCAAACAGCAACAAATCCCTTATATCGCTTACTATGTTCTGAACACTGTTCTAAGCATTTTGCATTAACTACTCACTTCATCTTCAAAACCAACTACAAGGTAAGTAACTGTGTCTCAGCCTTACAGAAACTTGAGATAAAGAGATATAAAAGAACTAGCCCATATAAGAACAGTATTAAAGTGTTGAAGCCACATTGAAACATATGTGCTTTTGTTCCAATAAACAAATAAACATACACATAGGTCTTAAATAACTAATAATGATTATTATTGTAGATAGGCAGAGATAGATAGATATAAATAATCACTTATAGATTACATTTTTATATGCCTAGAAAACCTGAAGAAGTGCACTGCACATTTTAAAAAAACTAATTAGAGGTTCATTGTGGTAAAAGAGAGCACATTTACCATAGCAAAAAATAAAATGTATTTAAGAATAATCTAAGTTAAAATTTATATTTTCTGTAAGTGTAATGTATAATTTTTACTTTGGTTCCATTAAAATACCATTCCAAGGAAGGGAGGAACTGGAAAGAAGGGAACAAAGGGGAAAATACTGGGATAACTGTAATAGGATAATAAAATATACTTAAAAATAAAATAAATAAATAGGTAAATTTAGTCAAAGGTATATACTTTAAAACAGATAATAATAACTGCTAATTTTAAAATACATAAAAATATTTTTCAATTACAGGTTATACTCAATCTTATTTTGTATTCATTTCATGTGTACAGCACATTGGTTACACAATCATATACATTACAAAGTGTACCCTCTCATATTTCCAGCATCCAACTGGCATCTTACATAGTTATTACAGGATCATTAACTATGTTCCCTATGCTGTACTTTACATTCCCATGATTATTTTGTAACTACTGAACTGTACTTCTCAATCCCTTCACCTTTTTTCACCTAGCCCTCAACCACCCTCCAGCCATCAGTCTGTTCTCTGTATCTATGAATCTGTTTTTGTTTTGTTTGTCCATGCATTTTGACATCTAGATTTCTGATAACTCCTATAAAGAATTGTCCTGCCCTGGCTGGTGTGGCTCAGTAGGTTGAGTGCCAGCCTATGTACCAAAGGAATTGAGTGGGAAGGAACTCAGTGGATTAAGTGCTGAGCCTGGGAACCAGTTCGATTCCCAGTCAAGGCACATGCCTGGGTTGCGGGCCAGGTCCTCAGTACTGGGCTTGTGACAGGCAACCATACATTCACGTTACTTTCCCTCTTTTCCTCCTTCCTTTCTCTATAAATAAATAAATAAATAAATAAATAAATAAATAAATAAAATCTTTTAAAAAAAGAATGGTCCTAACATATATCAATGGCATTGTAAAGATGGAAAAAACAAAATTCTTTTTACTGGCACAGAGGAATAGCTTAAAGGAACACATTTCAGAGTCTGGAATTAAACTCAAGAACATGTAATTTAGTATATGATGAGATAGCATTTGAAATAAACAGGAATATATTGATTATTTAATTAAGTGTATTTTGGTTACTATTTAGCCATTTTCAAAAAGAATAAAAGCAATTTCCTAACTTGAATAAATGCAAGATCTATCATACTTTAATCCAAAACCTTAGACCAAAGATGAAATACAAATAAATATTGATGACTTAGACACTAATTATCTTTAGGTATAGAGAATATTTCTAAACACATAATAGTTAAAAAACATTATAAAAGTTAATACAGCTAAATATAAAATATAAACTTTGTAAGAAAAGAAGGAGTAAAATGACTCAAAATATAAGTAAAATGGGAGAGCATTTGCCACACCAGCAGCAAAGGGTTAATCTCCACAAAGTACAAAATATCTTTTCTCCTAAAGTATGCTACCTTCATAGAAAAATTGACAAAATAACAAATGAAAACATGGATAAACAATAAATAACAAAACTTAAAGTTATGTAGTAATTAAAGATAATTCCTCATTTATCAAATAATTGTTGAGCACCTTACTGTACATACTGTCTGTTTTGTCTACCTGGGATAGTCTCTCCCCCAAGATCCTCACTTGGATGGCTCTTTCTCAACATCAAATATGATCCAGTAATCCCACTTCTGGGTATATATGTAAAGGAAATGAAGTCAGTATCTAGAAGGGATATCTGCAGACTGATGTGGAGTTCTTCACAATAGCCAAGATATGAAAATAACCTAAGAGTCTTTCAACATATAAAAAGCTAAAGAAAATGTGATATATTTTAATGGAAGATTATTCAGTCATAAATAGGGAGGAAATCTTGCCATTTACAACAACATTGATTAACTGGGAAGACATTATGCTAAGTGAAATAAGTCAGATAGAGAAAGTCATACTATATGATCATATATATGCAGAATTTATAAAAGTTGAACTCATAGAGACAGAAAGTAGAATGTGGTTCCTAGGGGCCAGGGTGGGGAGAGTAAAATAGAGAGATGTTGGCTAAAGGATACAAACTACTTTTAAGATAAGTTCTATTGTTCCAATGTACAGCATAGTGATTATAGTTGATAAAACTATTGTGTACTTGAAATTGGCTAAGAAAATAAATCTTAAGTGTTCTTCCCACAAAAAAAAGTGTTAATTATGTGAGGTGATGAATGTGCTAATTAACTTCATCATTGTAATTATTTCACAATATATATGTATATTAAATCATCATGTTGTATACCTTAAAATATCACCTTGTGCAAGCACAATATACACATTTTTGTTTATTGTACCTAAGTAAAGTTTAAAGAAAACCAAATATCATCTATCTCTCCACACAACATCCTACTTCATTTTATTTATAGCAAATATTAGTATCTTGATCATTTATTTGTTTAGTTTTTGCCTTCTGAAGTTTCTCTAAAGTAGGTAAAATTATTTCCCCCTTCCAGACTTGGTGACTGTAGTAAGCAGAGACAGGAAAAGTATAGAAGAGGAAAATTATTTGCCCGAATGCCCATTATACTCATATTAGCAGAGTATTTACAAAACCAAAAGCGCTGGGAATCTCTCTGCAAAGGAAACACTTTCTGAAAATGAGTAAAATATTAGAGAAAGGTATATTTTCAGATGATGTATGCCACTTTTGTTATACATGAGCCTCTCCTTTTTTTCTTTTTCTGTATTTATTTTTTATTGTTGTTCAAGTACAGTTGTCTCCCTTTTCCCCCAACAAGCCAAATATTTGTTATCTAAGCAATGATTCCGAACACTCAGTGAAGGAGTTTTGACAACATCTGCAAAGTCAGACCTACATGACATATTAGGAAACAAAAGTTTCCAAGTTATAGATGAGATCACATGGCAGCATTTCCTAATTTAAATAAAAATGTGTCTTTGTGATAAATAAACACCTAGAGCTTTTGTCTGATATAACTAGAATAAAATAAGAAAACTTTCGATGGAGACCTTGAGGGAAGATGTGTAGGGTGGGTGAGTTCACAGTGTTAACAAATGGAAATGCAATGGAGTGATAACTAATATTATTTTCTGTATTCCTGGGAGATAACACAATTGTATTCCAGCAGCTTTTAATGAGTTTTTGCTTGTGTTACAGTGGGTACATTTACATGTCAACTAACAGAGACCAAAAATATATTTCATGTCATCACTGTAGGAAGACAAATCATTTCCATGCTGTGTAAGGTGGAAGGAAAGTAGGTTCCTGGACTGCCTTACAAGTTAAAGAAAGATAATGGCATTCCATTAGTATATTCTAACACAATCTGAGATGAAAGAAGTAAGTCCAATGGCTTCCATTTTTTAATAGCTCTTTCTTTCCTAGGCTGATCAGAAGTTAAGAACAGTAGAGATAGTTTTCATTAAGTTATGGGAAGAAAACATGGTGAATAATTTGAATGTAGTATCCTTCCTTCACATCTATATTTAAACATAAGATTTACCTATGTTTTGTTTCAAGTGATGGATTTGAAAGCCACCATGTACTTTTCCTTTCCAATGGCTCTTCAGAGTTTCATTGGTGATTAATAGAAGTTTTCTCCTCAGCTATAAAAGCTTAAAAGGAAGAAAATGTGGTTGAGTTAGGAGTAAATACTTAAGTTACAACTGCAAAGTTAATAAGAAAAGCTAAAAGATTTATGTGGCATTCTGAAAGACTTTACAATAGCTTCAGAAGTAGTTAGTATTCAAACTACTTTTGAATAATAATCTCTGCAAACTTTTAAAATCAAAAGCACAAGGTCATCATAATTTGAATAATATATTTGGTACTTGTTAATACTTTGTCATAGCATAGAATTCAGAATAAGATGGGCATTTGGATTTAATCTAAGAGGATTTAGTTATTCAAGCATTACAAGGTCTTTTAGTGGCTGTTTTCTTCCACCTGTCTGATTATTTTGCAGCAAAGATCCAGAGGTCACTGCTACCGGGAGGTTCTGGTATATTAGGAGAACATAGCTCTGTCATCTTTAGTTTTCTCTTCAAATATTAGACATGTCCAGCAATGTGTTTCAGCTACACAGTCAATTAGTGTGAGATTCACACATTTGGCCCAAACAAGTAAGTAGTCCTTGGTTCAGATAATGGAAATACTTCTGAAAATTGTTATGATGATTTATGATAAACAGAATTACATAATATATTGTACCATGGAAGATCTCAATTTCAAGAAACGATCTTTCCTTAAAGCAAAGTATTATTTAACCGTATGTTTATGCACTTAATTGTAGTTCACATTTGGATTCATCGGATTTTCCTAAAATACAACTTCTATAGAAGGTCACAAATAATAGCTTTCTGTCCTCTAACTTCATAATTTTGCTTGATAATTATTTGTAGTAAGTATATCACCTCCATGATTGGATCTCTTGCATGCCTGTGCCTCTGCTCCACCTGTGGTCCTCCACATCACCATCGTGTAGGTGATAAAAGGAAATATCTAAGATCTTTCTTGATATGATGCCTGCACATCCTTCTGGCATTATCTCTTGCTAGTTTCTCCCTTGAAACTACACACACTCCTGGCACATCAAGGCCTCTCCAGGTGGCTTTTCAGGCCTATCTTCATTTGTACAAATTTCCTCCTCTGCTTAGAGATCCAGCTCAAATGTCATCTCCTCAGGGAAAATTTGTTAACTAAATATCCACCTGCACCTTCTTGCATAGGGAAGTACTTGTTCTCCTTCTGATGCTTCTACAAATGTCTCACAGGTCTCTAGTACTACATTTCTCACATTGTACAGTACTTTTTAGTCTTTCTCTCCAACAAAAATGTATACACCTTAAATTTTGGGCAAGAAATATATCTTAGCATCTTTTTATCCTTTAATGTGGCTGGTACACAACTGACACCTAGTAGGAACTTATTGACTAATAGGGTGAATGAATGAACACTGTTACTGAATCTATTCTAATCACAAGAATCGGTCCCAGAGGCATGGAGCAAGTGAGAAATTGCCTCTGAATATTTGTAGCTGTAATTGGTTTTCATTTATCTGGTGGAATCAAGAGACGGGGAAAAAAGTGGAGCATCTTAGGGAAAAAGGAAAGAATATACTCATAAATCTGCATATAATATGCTCCATGACTCCAAAATAATTTCCTTACCATATGTCCAGGTCTGCTTTGGAAACCTATAGTGTTGAGGCCTTAAACCAAATATTTTGTCAACTCGCCACCAAATTTCAATCACCGTATCTCAGTTTTTGTCTCTATTCTTGTCCTATCCAATTCAAGGTTAATATCATTTTCTACATTTCCAGAGCACTTTGCAAAACATCTGCTATCTTATTGCTCATATTCACCTGTATATTAGAAAGAGCTGTCTCCCCTGTCACCCTATGAGTCCGAGATCCTCTTGAAGGCAGGGCTTTTAAAATATCTACTTTATGGTGTCCAGGACAGCGTATTTTTACACAACGTGGGAGTCATCACATAAATCTTCAATTACAATGAATTGAGTGATCTGGTAGTATATTAATTAATAGTTTTTTCAACCTATTTGTGTTAAATCCCACTTTGTTGTGCTACCAAGCAGGAAAATGAGACTGAATGTGAACTGTGGCCATGGGAAATACAAGGTAACAACCTAATTATGTAGACCAACAATGTGGAACTATCTCCTTTGAAAACAAGTGTATACATTATACTAAAAATGTATGAAACATTTGCATGTCATTCAGAACTAAGTAAACCAACACATCATAATTTTCTAGACAGAATAATTGACACAACAATGGGTACATAACTTAAGTGCTGGCACAATCAAATAAATCTTGCATCACTTGCTATGAATGCTTGGATAAGACTTTTGCTCTTTGCCTCTCAATAGAAATATTGGAATAGTGAAGATGTGGGAACTTCTGGAAGATAGCTGAAAACCATCTGATAATAAAGTCAACATAGAAGCATGGGGTCAAGTGGTGATAGAGATCCTAAAGACATCATTCAGTTTTCTTTATCTAGGCAGAGCAGAAGTAAAATATACCCCTTAATTGTTTAGTTATGTAAATCAATAATAGCACACTAATGTTTGCTTAAATTTGAGATTTCTGTCACTTTTAGGAAAGTGAATCTTAATATACAAATGAAAATAATTATAATATTAGCTGTCATTGGTTGAATGTCTGCATTTGTAACACACTTATGTGTGTTACATGCCATTGAGTTTGCTCTGAGTCCTGGCAATCCTGTGAAGGAGTGATGTGCACACTGTCCTGTCCTGACAGCCCCTTTCAGCTCTTGCAGACTCATGCCCATAAATTCTTTTATGGAGTCAATTTATTTCATACATGGTCTTCCTCTTTTCCTGCTGCCCTCTATTTCCCCCCAGCATTATTGTCTTTTCCAAAGAACCCAACCTTCCCATTATGTGCCCAAAGTAAGGCAGCTTTAGTTTTGTCATTTTTATCTCCAGCAATGATTCAGGCTTAATTTGCTTTAGGACCCACTTGGGGTTTTTTTCTGTCTGTTCAGGATATCTGTAGAGCTCTCCTTCAACACCTTATTTCAAATGGATTATTTTTTTTCCTATCTGCATTCCTTATTGCCCAATTGATATAATAGGTAGTCAGACAGACATGAGCAGAGTAGGAACAATAGGCCAGGTACTATTGAAGGTCACCAGGGCAGAGAGCCCTGGGTGCCTAGCAATGGACAATTGTAAGGCAGAACCCCATCTCCAGGGCCACCTTTCCTCCCATAGCCTATTCCTAATCATGTGGTTCAGACCCTCCTCTGACCTTTCCTCCTCTGGCCTGTCACTAGTCATGTGATACACCCCCTTAGAGGAAGAAGTAAAGAGCCAAAGAATAGCCTCATAGGACTCCCATACAAGCCCTTGCACAACCACTCCCTTATGCATTAAGCCCTAGAGATAATATCTCTAGGGCTTAATGCCTTGAAGCCTCAGTTGTCTTTCAGCTCCAGTCCAAGAAAAGCAGCAAAGTCAGATAAAATGACACCATGGTTGACATGAGGACCAGTTGTAATGACTAATGACCCTCTACAATAGCATCAACCAGTTAGTAGAGACCACCACCCCGAAAGAACACAACTGGAAAAGTTAATGAATATTCTGTTAGGATTCTCCCTTGAGATCTCCTCTCAAATCCCTGCCTTTTGAAACACACAAAACCCCTCAAGTTGAAGGACCCAGCACATGCTCTCTCTTTCTCTGGTGCACACCTGCACCTTTTCCCTTTTCCTTCCCCCTTGCACATTCTCTTTGCCTTTCTTTCTCCCAACCTGCTCCTTTTTCCTCTATAACTTGTTTCCTGAGCCCATGCAGCCCAGCTGGCTCACTTCTTCCATGGATCACTTCTACCCCTGTCACTTCCTAAATCAACTTTTGCATGTATTTGAGTTCCTTGGCTCTGAATCCTTTTCATAGCCAAACTAACTGATGTCTAACATGTGGTAATGTTCACCATTAACACAATCTTTATATCAGTACATAATAATTGGGAGTGCAAGAATGCAAATAATTTTAGACTTGGTCTCTAATGACACCACTTTACCCTTGGTAACCTTTCCTAATTCTTACAATGCTACCTCTAATACTCTCAGCCTGCTCTTAATTTCTTGGTTGCAGTCACCATTTGAAGTGATGAGTGAAGCAGGGTAAGCAAAATGTATGTAACACATACATGGTTTGTTCAGAAAAAGCCCAACCCTTGTTAATATAACAAGAACAGTTTGCATGACATTGGTGTTACCTGATAGCCAAGGAGAGTGGACTGGAATGTGGGTGCATGAACAATGATGACTTCATTGTACTAGTCAGTGTTGAATGAGCACGTGTACTGTGTGGTCGTCAGATTCAAAATGAGTGAGTAGAGCAAGGAATGTGCATCAAATTTTATATTAAGCTTGACCATTCCTCCGTGGAAACTATTTGGATGATTCAGAAGGCCACATACATGGGACACTGGTGATTGGCAGTTACAGTATAACAATGTGCCCACTCAGGCATCATGTCTCTTGCAGAGTTTTCTGGCAAAACATCAAATCACGCGGGTGATTCAGCCCCACTACAGCCCAGATTTGGTGCCTGTGATTTCTAGCTTTTCCCAAAACAAAAATCACCTTTGCAAAAGAAAATATTTAAGACTATCAGTGAAATTTAGGAAAATATGATGGCGTAGCTGATGGTGATTAGGAAAACTGTGTGAGGTCCCAAAGTGCCTACTCTGAAAGGGACTGAGGTATTATAGTCCCATGTACAATGGTTTCTTATATCTTATATCTTCTTCAATAAATGTCTCTATTTTTCCTATTATATGTCTGGATATGTTCTGAACAAACCTTGTACTGCGCTAAACACTATGCTTTTAATATCTCGTTTAAAACTAATGACAACCCTAGAGCCAAGTTCTAGTCTTCATATTTTAAAGAAGAACAAATGATTTTATAAGTGTTGTCACTGCTCAAAATAACAGTGGCTATCAACTTATCAAGCTGTATAGTTCTCTAGGTGTTATGCTAGAATGTACAACATAAGAATTATGATTTTATATATAACATATATATTTGGTCTTCATCTAAGGTCCCTAGATCACAGCTCCCAAAACCTTTGGAATTCCCTGAACAACAAGAGTGATGGGAGCATCTTTTGTTATAATACTTGGTCTTCTGTCCTCAGTTCTTGAAATACCTTCAGAGACATAAATGTGAAATGGGTGTCTTATTATGGTCAACAAGACCCTTTCCACCACAACTGGGTTTATGTTAATGAAGGAATATTTGAAAAGCACCTTATAATGAAGGCTGGTTCTCAGGGAAATAACCATGAATAGAGAGTTGGGACTTTCAGTTCCACCCCCTGATTTCCAGGGAGAAGAGAAGGGCTTAAGGTTGAATTGATCACTAATGACCAATGCTTTAATCAATCATGCCTATGTAATAAAACCTTCACAAAAACACAAAAGAGGGGGTTCAGACAACTTCCAGTTTGGTAAACACACTGAGGTTCTGAGAGAGTAGTGTGTCTGGAGAAAGCATGGAAGATCTGTGCCCTTCCCACATACTTTGCTCTATGCATTTCTCCCATCTGGCTGTTTTTGAGTTGCATTTCTCCCATTTTGTAATAAACTGGTAGAGTATTCAATAAAATGTTTCCCTGAGTGATATATGCTACTCCAACAAATTATTTGAACCCACAGATGGGGGTGTGGGAACCTCCAATCTTTAGCTGGTTGGTTTGTAACTGCCATCTGAAGTGGAGGGAATGAGCCTTGAAGCACTAAACCCTTAACTTGTAGAATCTAATGCTATCTCTGGATAGATAGTTGTGGAGGCGACTTTTCCTGCAAGTCCCCCCATCCATCACAAATGAAAGTAACACTATCAAGACATGATCTGCTTGGGGAGGAAAGGTGGCCGATCCCTCAAAGGGGAAGGGCCAGGAGCCCCTTCTTCCAGGGGCTTTTATTGGGTTGTAATACACAGGAATACAGGGTGGCAAGGATCAAACACTAGATAACATTTCAAAGAAATCTGAGGACTTAGTCTGAGTCAGTGTCAGGAAAGGGGGCTGCAGAAACTTTGAGAAACATGCTCATTTCCTGCTTGGACCCTTATCATATGAATGAAAGCACTCTTAGCAAAGCAGGTTTCACAGGAATTTTAGGGATTCTTTCTTTTGCCTGATTACCCTGGGGAACTGCCATTCCCAGCACAGGGCTGCACCACCCTTTGTCATTATTTTCAGGCTTAAGTCAGGCAGAGGAGGCAGATAGCCAAAGAATTCTCAGAGACTTTTCACAGACAGACTGAGGATTCAGGCTTCCTCAAAGCTGATCCATCACCCCCTTTCTCCATAGCCCCCCAAGTGCTTCCCTGGGGCTTCCACGTGATCATGCCTGTCTTAGGTAATTCCCCCCTTGGGGAATCTTACCCATCATTGGCTAACTGATCAAGCATTGGAGGCCAGTTATGGAAAAAGGAGCAGAAGCTGCGCTCCTGCCAGGGAGATAAGCTTTTTCTCCTTAATGGCTTACGGTCCAAAGGTCACTCACCCAGCCTTCGCCATGGGGGGTTTCAGCTCCTGAAACTGAGCAGGGTGGTCCCCAACAAATAGTGTCAGAATTGAGTTGAATTGTAGGACACCTAGTTGATATTGTGCAGGTGGCTTGTTGGTGCTGGAAACTCCCAATACACATTGGAAATTGGGGTTGAGAACACACACACATGTGTGTATATTTCATCATACCCAATTCACAAAGGTAGGCACTATCATTAGTCTCAAGAAAATGGAAGCTTGGAGAGATTAAATGACTGGTCTAAGGTCATATAAGTAGTTACAAGTAGAAAATAGAAAGAATGTCTGATTCCTCTTTATTTGAAAATTATATTCATATTCAGGAGATTTAATTCTATGCTGGCATCCAGCTCTTATTAATTTTGCAAGTTACTTCATTTCTATGAGCTCTAGTTTCTTCACAGCAAAATGAGGATAATAACTCAGAACATTCTGTATCTCCCAGAGATATTATAAGGCTCAAATTGGAGACTGGATATAAAAGCAAAGTGTAATGCCCCATATAAATGTAAGTTACCATGATTATCAAAACTTAATAATAAAAATAGGTCCCCAAATCAGATCATTAGACATATTGAGTCAAGAATTATCTCTTAATAATGATAACTATTATTGTTTGGACATGTTAAGCATACAGCTAGACTTCCAATGTCAAAAATCAGAAAGTCATATATTTCTCCTCCCAGTGCCATGTTGCTTGTTAATAAAGGACTTTCATCCAATTTCTTACATTGCAGGTGATGTATACATATTTGGCATCAATTATATCTGCTTTTAAAAATTTTATTGAATAATTTTCTTAGGATCTTTGCAGCCACCAAGATATACTGCACTGGAGTCTAGAAGAATATGGTAAAGGGAATCTCAAAATTTTAGCCTTAGCTCCATGGCACCACTTAAAAACTCTACTCTTGACATAAAATATCAATAAATTCAAATAAATTACCAGTTTGTATTTATATGTTTAAATACAAAACTGGGGATAATGTATACTAAATAGAACCTATATAGAGATATTGCTAGAGTAAAAATAAGTGTAATGACCATGAATATGCTCTGAAGAAATAAAATCAATTGAAGAAATTCCACAGGAGGCAGATCCATTCTGCTGAGAATCCTGTGTCTAACTGTGGTTGCAATGGACAGAGCCAGAACTTGAACAACTGTCAGTTTTCATGAGAAGAGGAAATGCAGAATCTCAGCTAGAGTGAAGATGGAGTAGTAATTGTCCTGCCATTAAGGACAAATCATGAAGTTAGCACCTTTTTAGAAGGAGAACGGAATGATTACTCAGTTCCTTGAGTAATTAGTTAGTTCTTAGAGCAGGAGTACTGCAGAAACTGGCATCATCATATATACCCTAGCTTATCCTGTCCCTCTTATCCAATCCCTTTCTCTTTGGTCTAAGGCGGGGGGAAAAAAAACCCTCAGGGAGATCAGTGGGAAAACAGGAAGAAGGGGATAAGCTCAGTTGCCTATGGAGTAAATTAGAAAGTTGCAGGAATCCAAACTTACTGTTAGGATAATTCCTTTGAACATGAACCAGGATTCCATCAGCTAGTCACAGGACTCACCTCCATAGCAAGTCTTCATTCTGGAGTCACCTTCTCAGTGAGGCCTACCCACACCACCCTACTAAAAACTGCGACTTTCCTGTCTATACCTAGCCCATTCCCCATCCCTTTTACATTGATTCATTGCATTTTTCTTTTCTATAGCATTTATCACATTTTAATATACTGTATAACTTATTTACCAAGATTATTTTCATTCTTTCTCCCCCTTCCAATGAAGGCAATTATAGTGTCACCTAGGTTGTTCACTGATAGGTTTGTTATCTAATGCAAAACAATGTCAAGTCGTTAGAAAGAGAAAAGCAGTGACTGACATCCAACAGCTGGCCTGACAATCACACCTAGACCTTGGGTATTTCATTGAACACAAAGTCACAGAACATCAACATCAAACAAGGCCACTCTGGGATCATTGTGGTTCAAAATAAAAACAAGACCACTCTGTAATAATATCTCACTACACATAGAACATGAACATTGTCCAAACCACAAAAGTGACCAAACATCTGCCTATCCTGGCTCATGTGAGTGACTATTATTGTTACTGCTTCACCAATTACAGCTTTACCCTTGCTTTAGTTTCCCCCTTTCTTCTTTAAGATTTTTCTAATTATTCTCATTTTATTATTGTTTATGCTGTTACAGTTGTCCCAATATTCCCCCTTTTGCTGCTCTCCATCCACCCTGACACTTCCAGAGTCAACACCCACACCATTGTACATATCCACAGGTCCTTCATATATGTTCTTTGATTAATCCCTTCGCCTTCTGTCAATCAGTCCTCACTGCTTTCAGACCCTCTTACCCCTGTCAGTCTGTTTCATGTTTCTATGCCTTTGGTTCTATTTTACTCATTTGTTTATTTTGCTCAATAGATTCCTCTTATAAATGAGATCATATGGTAATTGTCTTTTACCACCTGGCTCATTCCACTTAGCATAATATTCTCCAGGTCCTTTCATGCTGTCATAAAAGGTAGTTCCTTCTTTCTGCTGCATAGTATTCCATTGTATAAATGTACCACAGTATTTTTTTTGATACACTCATTTCCTGACAGGCACTTAAGCTGTTTCCAGCACTTGGCAATTGTAAGTTATGCTGCTATGAACATTGGGGTGCATATGTTCTTTTGGCTTGGTGTTTCAAGATTCTTAGGGTATATTCCCAGCAGTAGAGTTGCTGGGTCATAAGGCAGTTACATTTTTAATTTTTTGAGGAAATTCCATACTGTTTTCCATAGTGGTTGCACCAATCTGCATTCCCATCAACAGTGCACTAGAATTCCCTATTCTCCACATTCTCACCAGCACTTGTTTACTGGTGATTTGTTAATGATTTTTTATGATGCCCAATCATAAAATTGACCCTGCCTTCTGATAGCATTCAACTGATATTAAGCAAAGCCCTGCTTCTTTCCAGCATCCTCCAAATTACCTAATATAAGTGTAAATCCTATCAAAAGGCCTTTCTAATACCTTCTTTTTTTTAATATATTTTATTGATTATACCATTACAGTTGTTCTATTCCCCCCCTTCATTCCCCTCCACCCGCACACTCCCTCCCCCACCATTCTCCCCCCCTTAGTTTATAACCACGTGTCTCAAGTTCTTTGGATTCTATATTTCCCCTACTATTCTCGCCCTCCCCCTATCTTCTATTTTCTACCTACCATCTATGCTATTTTCTGTGCCTTCTACCCCCTTCTCCCCCTCCCACCCCCCTGTTGCTAACCCTCCATGTGTTCTTCTTTTCTATGGTTCCACTCCTGAGCTAGCTGTCCTCTTGGTTTGCTTTTGTTTTAGGTGTGGTTGTTAATAACTGTGTGTTTGCTGTCCTTTCACTGTTCATATTTTTCATCATCTCTTTCTTATATAAGTCCCTTTAGCATTTCATATAATAAGGGCTTGGTGATGATGAACTCCTTGAACTTGACCTTATCTGAGAAGCACTTTATCTGTCCTCCCATTCTAAATGAAAGTTTTGCTGGATAAAGCAATCTTGGGTGTAGGTCTTTGGATTTCATGACTTGGAATGCTTCTTTCCAGCCCCTTCTTGCCTGGAAGGTCTCTTTTGAGAAATCCACTGACAGTCTGATGGGAAGTCCTTTGTAGGTGACTGTCCCCTTATCCCTTGATGCTTCTAGGATTCTCTCCTTCATTTTGGTCTTGGCTAATGTAATTATGATGTGCCTTGGTGTGTTCCTTCTTGGGTCCAACTTCTTTGGCACTCTCTGAGCTTCCTGGATTTCCTGGAAGTCTATTTCCTTTGCCAGACTGGGGAAGTTCTCCTTTATTATTTGTTCAAATACATTTTCCACTCGTGGCTGTTTCTTTCCCCCTTCTGGTACCCCTATAATCCGGATGTTGGAACGTTTAAAGATGTCCTGGAGGTTCCTAAGCCTCTCCTCATTTTTTTGAATTCTCATTTCTTCATTCCTTTCTGGTAGGATGTTTTGTTCTTCCTTCTGGTCCATTCCATTGATTTGAGTCCCAGTTTCCCTTCCATCACTATTGGTTTCCTGTGCATTTCCCTTCATTTCAATTAGTTTAGCCTTCATATGTTCCTCTAATTTGTGACTGTGTTCCTCTAATTTGTGACTATAATCTACCAGTTCTGTGAGCATCCTGATAAATAGTGTCTTGAATTGTGCTTCTGAGAGGCTGGCAATTTCTCGGTCACTTAGAGTTATTGGTTCTGGGACTTGGAGTTCTTCTTGCACCATCTTTTGAGCTGTTCGTGCCCGTTCCGTAGCAGGATCAGAGCCCTAAAGTGTTCACTAGAGCAGGACAACTAAGTCGCTGGGTTGTGACTTGTATGTGGGGGCGGAGTCAAAGAGGGACAATGGCTTCCCGTCTGCTGCCTGCTGCCCCAGCCTTGGCGCCACAGCCACCACCATCACCAGGCCCACACATTTCATTCCACTGCACACGAGTGTGCCACCGCCGTCAGCCCTCCACCCCTGGGTTCGCCCCCTGGGGCCTGTGTGGTCCGTCTCACTGTGCACGAATGTGCGACTGCAGTCAGTCTGCCCCACACCCCGACTGGTTCCGGGCTTCCTGCGCACCTAGGTTGGGGAATCTGTCCTGCCCGACCCAGCTCCGCTTCTGGCTCTGCCTCTCTTACCGTCCCCGTTGAACGGTTTGTAGTTGTCAGACTTCCGTATAATTCCGTTTTCTGGTCTTTGGGTGTGTCCTAGTTCTCCAAACCTTTGTTGTGGGAGAAGGCACAGTGTTTCCACCTATGCCTCCATCTTGGCGGAAGTCCTAATACCTTCTTGAAATCACTTATAGTGTGTATTTCCCTCTTGTAGCTATAATGAGCAATAAACCCAAATAGTTCAAGTAAGGTATGTTTCTGGCAGTCTTGGAGGGTATGTTTTAGAGGGTATTGATAGTAGGTGTATAAAAATCGTCATTAAATGATTATTCTGAGCTTTCTATTTAAATACGAGGGGTCTAAAGTCATGGCAACTGCAGGTATAGGCAAAGTTTCATCTCCATACCTTCCATGCTTTCTCCTTTCTGCAAAGAGCAATGTTAGAGCCCTCTTGCCTTGCCAATTGTGTTTCATAATCTAGCCAATGCAGCCAATTAGTGACAACAACCCTTGTCATTGTCTTAGATGTATTTTTGACTCTTTTATAGTTCTTATGTAAATCTGTAAACCAAGATATTTGCATGTTAAATACAGATGCCAGACATGAATCAGGGAGCAAGCATCAAGCACCAAGCTGTCTTGTGAGCTAGGATCCTTCAATGCATATGGAAAATTGTAAAGACCACAAACTGATAAGGACCAGGAGCAGGAAAATCAGTGAAGCAGTAGTAATATGGTTCAAAGAACAAAGGCAGGTGATGGTAATGACAAAATGTTCTCTTCTGTCCCCATTTTTGAAACATGAATTATTAAAGTTTATAGTTGACATAGGGATGACATGAGGAGAATACTGTATAATACCATGCTAAAATATACTTACATGGTATATAAAAATGATGTCCAATGTTTGTATAAATAAGAGAATGTGTGAATGAATGGATGATTGAATGGATGAATGTCTCTGTCCAGAGACCATGCTTCTCTAACATCAACTGTCAACTGTTCAAACAATAATGTACAGATTGAAATTTAGAGGCATACCATAAGTGTCCATATCTGAAATATTTTAGGACCACACTTGATTGCAAAAACTAATAATATCTCTTGGTCTACATTATCTAGATATTCACTTTAATTTTGTATTATTTATTCTTTAAAATTTTCTGGTGCTATCTTGGAATTTTCACTGAGGGGAAAAATCTATAAGTAGTATGAAAACTTTCTGCCAAATAATAGATTGACTGCTATTGCACTGCTATAAGATCTCAAAAGACATAGCTAAGACACTGGGAGAGAACATATGGAGCCAGATTTTGGCTGACCAAAGGGAGAATTTTCTCATAATTATGTCTGTTTCAAGCTGGCCTTAGCAGGCTTCTGGATATTTTGGGCTCCTTTTCCTTGAAAGGTATTAACAGAGGGTAGTTGACCAGTTGGCAAGGGCAGCATTGAAGAGGTTCAAACACTACAACTTAGGTTAAGGAAGATGGCACATGCTGGCCCCTAATAGGCTGGGAAATCTATACACTATGAACAAGAACAAAATGAAAAGTGGCACCAATTGAACAGAAGGGAAGTGATTACACTTTACACTTGACCTCATGCAATTAAGAAGAATGACTGTGAACAGAGCAGCTAGTATTTCAGTTTCTTTGGCAGCTCTTAGGTGTCTAATGGCCAGAAGGTAAGGGCTATTACGATGTCCGCTTCACTGTGGAATTAAAAGAAACTTTTAAAAAATGAGTCAGTGCTTTAATGCTTTTTGCCTGAGAGCACAGCTGCTATTTGACTTTTTTTTTTTTTACTTTTCTTTGATATCTTGGACTCTATTCAAAATCACCACTTTAACTTCAGTTTTTGTATTATAGTATAGCTGTTAATTCGCAAAAGCAAAAATACTTGAGGAAAGCAGTCTTTAACTGAGACAAGGAAGTGCAGAATGGAGGAGGGCAAGCAGGGGAGTAGGTGCTTTCATTATTCCAATTTAGAAATAAAGAGACTGAAATCCAGAGGGATTTTCAGTTTTCCCATGATCACAGAGCTCATAGGAGTGAAGCCAGGATTTCAAACCAAATATTTTGACTATATAAACTATTGGGATCTTAAAATTGGTGGGATCAGATGTTTAAATACTTTGATTTTACTGAGTGATGAGTACATGATAGGGAAAGTCAAAAGGCAATAGGTAAGACAAAGGTGCCAACATGGGGACTAAAATGCAAAGGCCAGTGCTTAAGAAAATACATTTTCAAACACAGCAAGGCAATGTGCAAGAGACATGTCAAAGTATGACAATAAATACCTTCCATCTGGGTCTGAGATGGAACTGAGAAAACATTTGCAGAGAGCTCTTGAGCAATCATTGTATTTTTTAGGACAACTTAAGAACCAGAGAAAATAACCAAAGGATACAGAACAAAGGGTAGAGTTGAAGATGAAAAACAGCCTTTATTGAAGCCAGATTCATTGACACCCATGTGTTGACTGGGGTGGACACTAAGAACTTCCCTGCTCCCTGTCTTTGGTAGTGCACAGGCTATGAATTGCAAGGAAAACCCTTTTCTCAACACTTGAAAAATGTTACCTTGTTCTTACATTGTGCTTTTTTTAAAAGATTGTATTTATTTACCTTTAGAGGGGAAGAGAAGGAGAGAGGGATAGAAATATCAATGTATGGTTGCCTCTCATGCGTCCCCTGCTGGGAACTGGCCTGCAACCCAGGCATGTGCCCTGACTTGGAATCGAACTGTGATCCTTTGGTTCGCAGGCCCAAGCTCAATCCACTGAGCTACACCAGCCAGGGTCACGTTGTGCTTTTTAAAATGGTAATGAAAAATCCTTCATGACAAGATAGGTCAGAAAGCTGAGACAATGGTTAGGTCTTATGAATTATTTAGAACATTCTGTGCAAAGGAGTGCTTACGGCAACCACAGCTACAGATGGTGGTGCAGGGGAGGGGTGTTTAGGACACTGTGATGCAGCATATGCTAGGTGGCCAGGAAGGTTCTCTCACGAAGACTCCACATCCTGTGGGGATATAAGCTATCTTCAGTTAAACCATTTGAGCCACATGGGGTTCTTGCTCCAGCACTTTTCTGAATGAGTGAGACTTCAGTGTAGTTAAGGCTCCAAGTAGAACAGTTAAAATTATAAAGGTTTCCATGGCTAAAATGGCAGGACTCAAGCTGAGATTTGATGCCTCATCTTTCAAACAGCAGGGACAGCTGGAGAAAGCAAATTGAAAAAAAATTCAAAACTGCTGGAGCCTTGTTGAACTGCAAATAAGCAGGTTCCCTGAGACCACGAGAGAGAAGGTAGGGTAAGGTAAGCCACAAAATTGAGTCAGCTACCTTGTCTTTATAATCAGAAATAGAGACAGATGGAACTAGGCAGAATTTTGACCTCAGGATACATATTTCTATCTTTGGGCCTCTGTTTTATTATCAGCAAAATAAAAATAATGTGTCTCCTACACTGAATTATTGTGAGACACAAACAAAAGTGCCTGTTAAAATCTTTTAAATATTGTAAAATGTGTTGACATGCTAATGAAAACACTTAATCTTATAGTTTTGGTCTGTCGATGTTTTCTCAGAATAGTTAGCAGTCTTTAAGTAGCAATATTTACAGAAGTGTAAAAACAATTTTGGGGGGTTATATTATTCATCTTTGGGCTCTCCTTAGTTTAGTTTGTAGTTTGTAGGTTAAGTTTGTAGTTGAAGAATCACTCATTGAAAGTTTCATCCTTAAATGCCAGGAGAGAGTAAGTGAAGATCTGAAGTATGGAGCAAGTATCAAGATATACAGGTGCACACTCCTGTTGGTGACTAAAGAAATGAGAAAAATCAGTGAGAGAGTGCAGGAGACACGATGAAAGGACCAATGCAATGGGGTGGGGGAGGAGGTTCTAGTTAACCAATATTTGACTGATTGATTTATATACACATACTTGCATATACACACACACACACACACACACACACACACATATACATGTCTGTGTCCAGAGACCATGCTTCTGTAGCATTATCTGGAAACTTCAATTTTATATTATTTATTCTTTAAAATTTTCTAGTGCTATCTTGGAATTTTCACTGAGGGAAGAAAAATCCATAAGTAGTGTGAAAAATTTCTGCCAAATAATAGATTGTATATGTATATGCAAATATATACACACATACATGTGTATATACATGTATATTTGTCTACACATTCTGTATGCCAAACTGCTCTGCCTAGCTTAGAAGAAAGAGAGCTAAGCTCTGAAAAGTTTATAGATCAGAGAACATATAACATTTTTATACAGAGTAGAAAAGGCATAATAAATCTAGAGTTATCAATGCATTCACATCTGAGCCCAGGGTCAGAATATAGGAACAAATCTATACCAGAAATTCAATGTGTTAAGTTCAAAAGTTAGCTACAGTATATAAAATTAGATTAAATATTACTGCCTGAGAGAAATCTTCCCTGAATTATTGCTCCACCCAATCAGGTCCCTTGTAATCTCCTTGCACCCTTTACTGTTGCTTAATATCACCAATCAGGGTATAAAGTTTTCATGTGATTATTCATTTAATATCTGCTCTGTCCCCCCATTAACTTGTAAATTCCTTATGTTTGCTGAATGAATGAAGAGATTAATTAAAAATAAAAATAAAACCATGACCAAGGGCTTATCTTCTTTGAATTCACAGTTCATGGTTGGCTAAGATTTCCTTCAGAAAACAATGCAGAGTCCAACAATAATGCTGGCAGAAAAAGCATACTGCTCTCAAGTGCCAATTACCTGAAATACAGGCAAATGTACTTCTCAGAATAAGTACCCTAAATTTGTCTGAAAATAAAATCACTTACACGTACTTATTAAAACACAGGTTGCTTGACCCACAATTCATGAAATCATGATCTTGAAGTAAAGGTGTTGGAAGGCTATATAGTTATCAATCACTCCAGTGCATTTTTAGCTACAAGGGAATTTGAACATCCCTGAGCTGTACCAAAGTGCTTCTAACTTTGGTCCTTGGACTCCTGCTAGACAATCATTTGTGAAACATTCAGAGACATAGGATGCACTCCATACTGTCTCATTTTTGAAAATTAAATCAGTGCATAGTTACCCATCTTAGGTCAACCCTTGGCCAATCAAGTGTGGACAAAGAAGCAGGTTCTAAATTTGTTGTTCATGAACCCCATGTGAGTGGGAGGAGTCTCCCCAGAAAGAAGGGGGGACTAGGCAACAAAAGAGGGAAGTCACATAGAAATATGTAAGGCCAAATACTTGCTGTATTCATAGTATATTTTTTAGACCAGGTGAAGAAAATTATTTTGTTTTTCTTATTGTTGTTCAAGAAGTTGTCTCAATTTTCCCCCACCACTCCCCCCAATCTCAGCCAACCCCACTTCCACCCTCAATCCTACCCCCTTTGGTTTTGTCCAAGTGTCCTTTATTCATGTTCCTTGATGACCCTTCTCCCTTTTCCTCCCATTATCCCCTCATATTACCCATCTGATTACTGTCAGTTCTTTATTTCAGTGTCTCTGGTTCTATTCTGCTTGCTTGTTTGTTTTGTTGATTATGTTCCACTTTTTTTCCAGTTTTTTATTTAATTATTTTTCAAGTACAGTTTTCTGTCTATCACTCCCATGTCATCCCACCCCCGTGCTCCCCCCTCCCTCCCATTTCCACCCTTCTCACTTGTTGTCCATGTATCCTTTATATATGTTCCTCTAAATCCCTCCCCTATTTCCCCTGAAATTCCCTCCCCTCTCCCCCCTGGTCACTGTCAGCCTGTTCTCTATTTCAGTGTCTTTGGTTATATTATAAGTGAGATCATATGGTATTTGTCTTTCACAACCTGGCTTATTTCACTTAGCACAGTGCTCTCCAGTTCCATGCATGCTGTCACTAAGAGTAGGAGCTCCTTCTTTCTTTCTGCTGCATAGTATTCCATTGTGTAAATGTATACCATAACTTTCTTTTTTTTATTTTTTTAATATAATTTTTATTTAATTCTCGTTCAAGTACAGGTTTCTGTCTTATATTCCCAACCCTGCCCACCCCTCGCCCCATGCTCCCCACCTCCCTCCCCTTTCCACCCCCCACCCTTAGTTATTGTCCATGTGTCCTTTATACTTGTTCAGGTGAGTCCATTCCCTTTTCCCCTATGATTCTCTCCCCTCTCCCCTCTGGACCCTGTCAGCCTGTTCCATGTTTGAGTGTCATTGGTCGTATTTTGCTTGCTTGTTTGGTTTGTTTAGATTCCTGTTAACGGTGAGATCATATGATATTTGTCTTTCACCGCCTGGCTTATTTCGCTCAGCATAATGCTTTCCAGTTCCATCCATGATGTTGCAAAGGGTAGTAGTTCCTTCTTCCTTTCTG